>NC_054474.1:5332853-5600353 GCF_017639515.1 Carcharodon carcharias
AGGAGAGACACAGAGAGAGGGAGGAGAGAGAGACAGAGAAAAACACAAGACAGGCAAACTCCCAGGCACTGTATGTAGCTCATGTGAACTAACCCACTCACTCAGTCACTGAGGTAAGGAGTATTGCACGTCTTTGTCGAATTGTGTTTGAAACCTGTAAATTTTAGAATCTTAATCTGTGCATGTGTTTTTTTTTTGTTTCGAGGGTGTAGGTATTTGCTTCAGTTGCTGAATATTTCTCAGCCTGCTCTAAAGCAGCAGTGAAGGTGTCTGAAACCGGGTTGCTCGCAAAACGCGAAGCTTGGGGTTGGAGAGCGAGAGAAAGAGGTTGTGTGAAATGTTGAGAGTTGATGTGGAATTGGTTACAAAACCTCGATCGGGTTCAGGGAAAATCCACCACGGGGGTCTCATAAAATTAGTACCAAGTGGGAGACGGTCCGGATACCTTCGATTTCCAGTCAGACTTTGATATATTGTGTACTCAGCTCTCAAGGTGTGAATGTATCCGAGTTTTATTTATAACTTGTAGGATTTTTTTTTAATGTAGCCAAGTGTAACATGCCGAATCCCTCGTCCCCATCCCCATCGTGTTGTGGGGACCTACATACAGTAAAGCAGTCTCTCTCTGTCCCCTGTCCCTGCAACACATGCTGGGTCTCCCTCTCTCTCTGTATCTCTGTCTCTCTCTGTATCTCTGTTTCTCTCTCTCTCTCTGTATCTCTCTCTCTCTGTCTCTCTCTCTATCTCAGTCTCTCTGTATCTGTCTCTCTCTCTGTATCTCTGTCTCTCTCTCTATCTCAGTCTCTCTGTATCTGTATCTCTCTCTCTGTCTCTCTCTGTTTCTCTGTGTGCCTCTCTCCCTCTCTGTCTCCCTCTCTGTGCCTCTGACTCTGTCTCTGTCTCCCTCCCTCTCTCTACGCCTCCTCTGTCGCCGTTTCTGTTTCTCTCTCTGTGTGTTTCTGTCTGTCTGTCTGTCTCTCTCTCTCTGCCTCTGTCTCTCTTACCCCTCAAACCCCACCTCCAACACTCCTCGGGAAGTCTTGATTCCAAGACGCTCCGAGATTGAAAGCGTTGATTCTTTTTTCGCCTTCTCTCTAATCTCAGAGTGAGTTTACACTCGCCAGACCCAAACCATTGAGCAGCGTGTGGAATCGCAGGCAGCTTGCAACAGTGCGCTTTAATGAAGGGGATTTCTCAGCTCATTCTGACCCTGTATGTCTGTCTGTCTCAGAATGCTCCGACAATCTCTCAGCCCTATCGAGTCTATTTCTCCCCCCCACCCCCCACCCCCCCTTTGCTTTGTAAAATCCTAAAATATATTCAGTTGAGGAAATAAGAGGGTTCTGGTGACACTAACTCTCTCCTGTTTAAAGTTAAAACAGGATGTCGATAGGAACGGTTCTAATTTAATCTTTTATAGGATGGAGTAAGGTGTCGGTGTCGGTTTTCGGTTGTAAAAAGAAATGAGAAATTGGTGGGGTTTTTTGTTAAAAAAAAAACGATTCACTCTTTTGCTGATTTGAAATCTCTCCCTCCCCACAGCTCGGACTGTTCCTGCAGAAGCTGATGGATTTCTCATTTGGCCCCGTTTTCGCCGGGTTGGTCTCGCTCCTTCTGTCCCTGTGGCCGGTCCCTGTGTGCCGGGCACAGAGTTCGGTGAAATTCTCCCTGCCCGAGGAGCAGCCTCCCAACACTCTGATCGGGAACCCGGGGGAGACGCTGGGGCTGCAGAAGAACAACAGGCTCTTCAAACTGGAGGTGGGCAAGCCCTACCTGCGGGTGGACGAGACGGGGGGCAACCTGTACACCACCGAGACCCCCATCGACAGGGAGGGGATGTCCTGTGAGAGCCCGATGGAGTGTTTCCTGGAGTTCGAGATCTCGGTGACCAACACTCTGCACCAAACCGTCCCCGTGCTGGTGGAAGGAAAGGTCCTGATCCAGGACGTCAACGACAACACCCCCAGTTTCAACTCGCCCGTCATTTCCATCTCCATCCCCGAACACACCACCCCCGGCACCATCGTCAACATCCCCACTGCCACTGACCGGGATGCCGGCACCAACGGAGTGGCCAGCTACGAGCTCATTGGGACCGAAGCCCACGGGCTCTTCAGCCTGCAGGTCGCCGAGGAGCACGGGGAGAAGCTGCCGCAGTTGATAGTGACCGGCCGGCTGGACAGGGAGCAGCGGGACACCTATGACCTGAGCATCAGGGTGGTGGACGGGGGCAGACCCTCCCGCGCCAGCACTGCCATCCTGCGCATCGCGGTACTGGACATTAACGACAACGCTCCCAAGTTCGAGAGGTCCAGCTACGAGGGCACGGTGGAAGAGAACAGCTCCGTTGGCACCTCCATCCTGCAGGTGAGGGCCACTGACCTGGATCTGGGCGAAAACTCCCAGATTGAGTACACCTTCGCGCAGGCGGCCGAAAGTGCCCACCGTCTGCTCCGCCTGGACAAGAGCAGTGGCTGGATCACCGTGCAGGGACCTGTGGACCGCGAGCAGGTCAGCCAGTTTAAATTCTTCGTGCACGCCAGAGACAAAGCTCCCATCCCCAAACAGGACAGGGCAGCCGTGGTCATCACCGTCAGGGACAGGAACGATAATGCCCCCACCATCGAGATCCGTGGCATCGGGCTGGTGACCCACAAGGACGGAGTGGCCAACATTGACGAGGACGTGCCCATCGACTCCCCGGTGGCGCTGGTCCAGGTTTCGGACAGGGATGAAGGCGAGAATGCAGCGGTCACCTGCATTGTCGCTGGGGACGTGCCCTTTCAGCTGAAACCGGCCAGCGAGTCCAGCAGCGAGAGGAAGAAGAAATTCTTCCTGCAGACCACCACCAACCTGGATTACGAGTCTGTCCGGGAGTATCTGATCGAGATTGTGGCGGTCGATTCTGGCAACCCACCTCTGTCTAGCAGCAACACTCTGAAAGTGCAAGTGGTGGACGTGAATGACAATGCCCCTGTGTTCACTCAGAATGTTATCCGGGTTTCCATGCATGAAAACAACCAGCCATACATCCCCATTGTCAGAGTGGAGGCTACAGATGCTGACAGTGGCAGCAATGCTGAACTGACCTACTCCCTGTCAGACTCTTCCATCCAGGGCTTATTTGACATCAACCCAGACACTGGAGAGATTAAGGTCAACTCCATCCTTGACCGTGAGCAACAGGAACATTACGAGTTCAAGGTAACTGCAGCAGATAAAGGCACCCCAAGCCTTAAAGGAACAGCCACAGTGGTCGTCAATGTTCTGGATGAAAACGATAATGACCCTAAATTCATGCTGAATAGCTACAGTTTCTCAGTACGAGAAAATCTGCCTCCATCAAGTCCAGTTGGCATGGTAACCGTGTCGGATGCAGATAAGGATGTGAATGCCCAAGTAACTCTGTTTGTGCACCCTGATAATGGTGAGTTTGAGATACAAAATGGCACAGGCACTATTCTCTCCCGTGTCTCCTTTGACCGAGAGCGTCAAAATACCTACACCTTCCAACTGAAGGCAGTAGATGGTGGAACGCCACCCAGGTCTGCTTACGTGAGTGTCACCATCAATGTTTTAGATGAAAATGACAACACTCCTTTCATCACCCAACCTTCCAATTCCTCCTTCCAGCATATAAATCCCCTCACTGCAATAGGGGCATCAGTGGAACAGGTCAAGGCTGAAGACATGGACATTGGAGCCAATGCCAACTTGACGTACAGTATCGTAGGCGGAAACCCATTTGACCTCTTCCAGATCTCTCCTGGTGGGAGCGTGACACTGGAGAAAGAAATCTTGCGGAGGCACTATGGCTTGCACCGGCTTGTGGTTAGGGTGAAGGATGGGGGCACTCCAGCTCGCTTTGCTACAGCGCTAGTGCACATATATGTGAACGATACCATGGGAAATGTCAGCCATGTGGAGGCTTTGGTGGGCCACAGTCTCAACACGCCACTTGACGTGGATATTGCAGGAGATCCTGAGTACGAGAAGAGTAAGCAGCGAAGCAATGTCTTGTTTGGAGTGATCGCTGGGATTATTGCAGTCATACTAGTGATTGTGATTGTGGTATTGATTCGCTATTGCAGGCAGAAGGAAGCCAAGAGTGGCTATCAGGCTGGCAAGAAAGAAAACAAGGATCTATATGCTCCAAAACAAACCAATAAAAACACCAAGCACAAAATCAAGAAGAGCAAACCTCCAAAACCTTCCAAACCACTAGAGGATGATGAGACTGGCACCCAGCGGGGATTACAGTTCAACCTGATAAACGAATCCAGCAGTGACAGTCCTCGAATACATCTACCACTCAACTGCAACCCCGGGAGCCCTGACCTTGGGAGACACTACAGGTCGAACTCCCCTCTGCCATCCATTCAGCTGCACCCGCAGTCACCCACTGCTGGGAAGAAGCACCAGGTTGTGCAAGATCTCCCGGCCACCAACACCTTCGTTGGAACTGGGGACAACAACTCGACTGGCTCAGACCAGTACTCTGATTACAGTTACAAGACCAATCCTCCAAAGTACAACAAGCAGGTAGGCATGCTTATAAATGCCAGTGGTACAGAATGAGTCCTTTCCATCAATGGTTTCAGCTTGGGCATACTTGATTGTGTAATGAGTGGTATTTAAACTCTTCTATAAGTTCCTTTTAAAATGTCAGACTTTATTGCTTTGAGCAATGTGGCACCATTGATGCACAGTTTCACGAATAAAATCTGCTTGTCATGTTCTTAGTATAATGTAAATATAGTTTCTATTTGTTTTGCTTTCCACTTATGTAATATTAACACTGAAATGCACAGTGTGTTCTTAAAATAAACACACAAAACTTATGGAACCATACCATCTAAAATTTGCAACTTCATTGTGCTTGTTTGTAAGCCGGGGACAATGAGATATTTGTGTGAAAATACGAATCTTGAATCAGATGGCCAGATTTTGCACATACAGGTTTAAACTGATCCAAGGCAACTTGGCAAACTGATCTCACTTTGTCCAATGCTCTTTTAATACTCATGCGGCCTTTACCCATTCATAAATACGTGACCTCGTTTATGCATTTATTCAGTGCCTTTGCAAAACCGGTTCTCCATGTGAAAACAGCCTGGCAAATGCAGTGCTTAAAGGTTGAACTGTGTTTTATTTTTAAAATGGAGCTGGGTTTTATCAGCATCCACCTCTGCCACCTTAACCAGAAGCAAACGGGCTTTGTCGACACCACAATATTTTAAGTGTAGCGTTCAACTAATTTGTTTCTGTGGGCAGGAAGGTATAACGCTGCAGATTCAATTGAAAAAAAAAATTTCTGGTTTATCAGATTTCACTGCAGATGGTATCATTTTGTTAAATGCATTGTAGTACACCAGGTTTTTTGAAATTTCAACAGTCTCCTTCTGGTGGTGGTACAGATCAGTTTAACATTCATACTGCTGTGTTATTTATCGTATAATATAGATACTCCCAGCAACAGTACTAAATTATACTTTCATTAGTGCGTAACCTGTTACTGCAATAAATGTATAATGTAGTGACTGAATTTGGAATCTTGCCTAAACCAATGATATTGGATAGTTGCTGGTGGTGTTGCTACCATATTAAGTGCCTGTAATGTCAGTGCTGATGCATTAGCCTAGAGTGTGGGTTGATTGTATGCGCTGGGCAATTGCCGAGCATAATATCTTTGCGTAGGTTCACTCTCCCAGGCTTAATAATCCACTGCTTTGACTAACTTAACCTGTACTTTAATTTCAAGGTGCAAATGTAATGTGAAAAAGCAGTGAATTTCCTTAATGATCTAGTGAGTAAAGGGCACTTAATACAGTGCTGAGCTTTACAACAAGTCACATTTATATGGAAATAAAGAAAAGCCGAGTTTGCATTTATTTGAGTGCCTTTCATAACCTTTCAAGGTATCAGAAAGTGCGCTGCAGCCAATGGAATATTTTTGAAGTATGGTTAATGTTGTAAGAAAGCACAGCAGTCATTTTGTACACAGCGAGGTTCCACAAACAGCAATGCGATAATGACCAGATAATCTTGTTTTTTTTGTGATGTTGGTTAAGGGATAAATGTTGGCCAAGACACCAGGAGAAATCCACTGACCTCCTTTGCCTGGGATCTGTTCCATCCACCTGAGAGAGCAGACGTGACCTCAGTTTCACCCCTCTTCTGAAGGATGTCACCTCCGACAGTGCAGCACCTCCTACAGTACTGTGCTACAGTGTCAGCCTGAACTTTGTGTGCAAGTCTCTGGAGTGGGATTTAAACGCACAGCCAGAGACTCCAGCTTCCAAACCATGAGGGGTACCTCTGAGCCCCAGCTAACACCTTGACAATGTGCATTGAATACTCCCAAGGAATTTTATAAGGATGGGAAGAAATATACTAAGGAACTTGACAGTGATAGAGGATTTTATGCTGGTGTCTAAACGCTTGGTCAGAAAAATAGGTTTCATGGTGAAGAGGAAAAGGGGTTAGGAGTGTGTTCTGAAGTTTCAAGCTGTGGCAGCTAAATACCTGACTGCCCACTGTGGGACTATAGGAGTGCAGAGGAGGAGAGAGATGGAGGGTGAAAGGCTGTGAGAGGAGATACAAAACAGAGGAGGTAGCAGAGATATGAGCTGTGAAATTATTATATGGGGACAAGGGATTAAAATTCAATGTGATGAGGGACAGGAAGCAAAGATTGGCCAGCAAAGCTCAGAGTGATGGACCTGCAGGTCAAGCTGATATTTGTGTGAGCTGCAGAGAAGATAAGGACATAAGAAATAGGAACAGGAGTAGACCATTCGGCCCCTCGAGCCTGCGCCACCATTCAATAAGATCATGGCTGATGATCTTGTATTTCGATTTCCACGTTCCCATCTACCCCCGATAACCTTTGATTCCTTTGCCTAACAAGAATCTATCTACCTCTGCCTTAAAAATATTCAATGACCCCGCCTCCACCACCTTCTGAGGCAGGGAGTTCCAAAGTTGCACAACCCTCTGGGAGAAAAAATGTCTCCTCAACTTTGTCCTAAAAGGGTGACTCCTAATTTTAAAACAGTGCCCCCTAGTTGTGGACTCACCCACAAGAGGAAATATCCTTCCGATGTCCACCTTGTCAAGACCATTCAGGATCTTGTATACTTCAATCAAATCACCCCTCACTCTTCTAAACTCCAGTGGAAACCTGGCCAGTCTGTCCAACCTTTCCTCATAAGGCAACCCACTCATTCCAGATATCAATCTAGTAAACCTCCTTTGAACTGCCCCCGACATATTTACATCCTTCCTTAAATAAGGAGACCAAAACTGCAAACAATATTTGAGGCGCAGTCTCACCAATGCCCTGTATAACTGAAACATAACATCCTTACTTTTATGTTCAATCCCTCTCGTAATAAAGGATTTCAATAGCCTTCTTAAGGCTCAGTGGGAGGCTAATAGGAAGGTATTGGACAAACCATGTCCAGAGTTGACAAAAGCAAGTTTCTGCAACAGGTGGGAGTGAGATGGAATGGAGATGGGTGGAGTTACGCAGTCTTAGTGATGTTGAGGAAGTGAGGTGGGCGTTTAACACCAGGTCAAACGTGACCTCGTTTTGCCTGAGCAGTTCACCAGGGAGACAGATGAGTCGATGGGATTTGTTTACTCTGCTGAATTTGTCGATCTCAGTCAGGGCCACAGAGGAGGTGCTAGAGTTGGGGGCCTCAGCATCGCTGGGCTGCAAGTGGGAAAATTGTCCATTCATCGCATTCCTGATCGTTGCCCAGTGACTCCTATGGCTGAGAACAGGTGGTGATGCTTTTTTTGTGGTTGAATACCCTGTTGATACTCCCGGTCCAGGCATTTGTGTGAGATGTGGCAACTTGTAGGCGCTGGAAGGCTGCCTGAAGCCCTGTGGGGCTGGTCATTGGGATAATTTAGGGTTTTCTGGAGAGAGAAGGAAATTGTGGTGAAGAATATGTTACCAGTGAGATGAAAAGCAGTTATAGTTCTTTCCATCCATAAGGTTCACAACCCCCCAAAAAAAGTTTTAATTTGAGTCACCAACTGGAATCGAGGATTGAAATATTGCATTATTTCTTTGTTTCAGAATTTTACCACCATTTTGATACTTGTGTTCCATTGGAATTGTTGAATTGTGTACAGCTGCCTCTTAGTTTCATCCTTTTACTGGCTTGTATAATATTTTCAGCAGGGACCTCATTATGAATGAATAAACCCAATGAATACAGTAGACAAATGGAACTGACTGCCAAGAAAAATTAGTCGATCCTGCTTCAGTTCTGACTTCAAAAAGGAACTGGATCAATATCTGTTGAGAGAGGGGATTTGGGAGTTTGATGAAGCCATAGTCCTGACTAATTTACATGGAGCTTAGGAAGACAACGTTAAGAACTCGTGACAGAGAGAGAATGGATGATCGCCGTAGTGTGAGTGCTCTGTGAAAGGAGTGGCTCCTTACCATTTGAGGTTGCCTCATGAGGAACATGGATGGTGGAGAAATAAGGTTGCATTCAGACGAAGGCAAGGGATGAGGGGTAACTCTGGTCTTTGAGGAGACGTGAGTTATAGTGGGATATAATCCATGCCGAACAAGAAGTGGGGGAGGGGGAAGGAAGAAGTGTGGTTGCACTTAACGCTTCCAAAGCATTTGCTGCCGATAGTTTGAATGATCGGTACCCATCCTTGTATTTGGGCTGAGAAAGTGAGCATATTGCCTCCACTTTTTACGCTTGTGAAGAAAAACACAAACTTACCCAGCTGAGGATATGTCCTGTGACTGTGAAGACGAGTGGAAAGGTCAAGCTTGTTGCTGTTTGATTTCATTTTTCTCCAGAGGTGTAATCCGGGTAGAGAAGAGCGCTCGCTCTGAGGCGATTGACTTGGTTAAAACCCAGAACTGCTTGCCTTGCAACTTGGAGGCATTTGATCACCTGATACTCTACCTCGTGCTTTACAGCAGGGTTGTGGTGTAACCCTTGTCCTTGAAAGACTAGCTAATTTAATGCTGTAAAGGCTGAGAAAATGAGCTGACTCCGATGTTGTGGGGTCTCTCCAGATGTTCAGGTAGATCTGGATGAAATATTATTTTCTACATATAAATGCTTTGCAAGTCAGCAACTGAGCAGTGATGTATGCAAATACTGCTGATACCCTGCTTTTTAAAACTACAGGAAACTGGAGTTTTCAGTGACGAAATCTGTGTCTTGGGACTTTGATCAGCTAACTCAGCTTTGGGCTATCTTTGATTATCCTTCTTTGCCCTGTCACCCATAGCAACATCTCTTAGTAGCACTTCAGATGTCATATGAACTTACATACGAATGTCATTATGATTATGATGTGAATATAATATGGTGAACGGTGTTTGGTTAGATTCCATTATTAATCACTTTCCACTAAACCCCTTTTATAATTAGAGGTAAATAGGGAACAGACATTTATTTTACTCTACAAAACAAAAACAGAATTACCTGGAAAAACTCAGCAGGTCTGGCAGCATCGGCGGAGAAGAAAAGAGTTGACGTTTCGAGTCCTCATGACCCTTCGACAGAACTAGTTCTGTCGAAGGGTCATGAGGACTCGAAACGTCAACTCTTTTCTTCTCCGCCGATGCTGCCAGACCTGCTGAGTTTTTCCAGGTAATTCTGTTTTTGTTTTGGATTTCCAGCATCCGCAGTTTTTTTGTTTTTATTTATTTTACTCTCATTGATTAGACAGTAGCCCATTACTGAAGTAACAGAGAATGATGAGCTCCTGGGATATAATAAATCTTGTCCCTTTTTATTAAATTCATTGCATCATAGTCAAAAAAAACTGAGGAATATTTGCCGATCTGGTAAAATGAAGGCTGTGTTGCATCTTCCTTAGCACACAGACCATATGGTTCCTAGGAGTCAATTCTCAACTCTCTCTGTCTACCTTAGCTGAAAGAAGCTGAAGGGTGGTAGATGTTTGGAACTCTTTTCAGCAAACAGCAATTGATTCTCGATCACTTGTTAATTTTATAACTGAGATTGATCAACTTTTGTTCACCGAAAGGTCACATATCAGCCATGTTCTCATTGAATGATGGGATAAGCTCAGTTAAATGGTCTGACTTCTGTTCCTAAGATGGAGCCTCATCTTAATTGCTCACCCGAGAGAAGGCATGTGTTGACAGTT
Organism: Carcharodon carcharias; assembly: GCF_017639515.1. Classification (NCBI taxonomy): domain Eukaryota; kingdom Metazoa; phylum Chordata; class Chondrichthyes; order Lamniformes; family Lamnidae; genus Carcharodon; species Carcharodon carcharias. The sequence goes on from NC_054474.1 coordinate 5,343,018, forward strand.
CAGCACCTCTTCAGAACTGTAAAAAGCAAAGGCCTGCATTCATATAATGCTTGTCCCAACTGCAGAATGCCCCGAAATGCTTTATGACCATGAAGTACGACTACCATTGGGAGTATACTCAAATCCATAGATTGGATTGAACCCACAACTGTTTGACTCAGAGGTGACAGCACTGCCATTGAGCTGATGCCTGTTTTAACAGCATAGATATTTCCTCCATCCTACTGCTTTTGCATTAATGTCCATTACTGATGTGCTGTTAAATATGCCAGCTAAAGGCCAAACCCCAATAGATTTTGGCTTCTTTGAAGCTCAATGTTTCTCGTCAGTTTACAAATTTGAATATTGCATTTTCCTGATGATGTTTGAGAAAGATAGGGGACCAGCATTGACTGTACCTTCTGTACAAACCCCTCCTAACATGTTGGTCCTTAGATAAGTTCTGATTTCACAAGTTTACAGTTGTTAATTGGTGCAAGAAGAGTTCAGGGAAAATTACTCTTGTAAATACTGAGCCCCACTCTGGAGACTTAAGCACAAATCTCTGCTGACCCACGAGTGCAGTATTGAGAGAATGCTACACTGTCAGTGGTACCTGCTTTTGGATGAGATGTTAAAAAGGATCCGGCGGCACTTTTTTGAAAAAGGACAGGGGAGTTATCCCTGGCCAATATTTATCCCTCATTCAACATCACAGGAAAAAAAAGACTGATCACTTTTTAAAAATTCTTTCATGGGTTGTGGTCATCACTGGCAATGCAGGCATTTGTTTTCCACTCCTAACTGCCCTTGAACTGAGTGGCTTGCTAGGCCATTTCAGAGGGCAGTTAAGAGGCAACCCCATGGCTGTGAGCCTGGAATCACATGTAGGCCAGACCGGGTAGGGAGGCAACTTTCATCCCCTGAAGGACATTAGTGAACCAGGTGAGTTTTTGAAACAATTGATAGCTTTATGGTCACCATTGCTGAGATTAGCTTTCCATTCCAGATTTTATCGAAGTCCAATTCCATCCTCGACCATTGTGGGATTTAAACCTATGTGACATTTGAATCCATGTTACTGAGTCCATTGTCTAATGACATTACTATTGTGCTACCATCTTTCTAGTTATTACTGCTGTTTGTCAGAGCATGCTATGCACAAATTGGCTGCTAGGTTTCCTATGCTACAATAGTGATGACATTTCTTTGAAAGTACTTCACTGGCTGTAAAAGGCTTTAGGGCTCCTGCGGTTGGCAAGGCACTATATAATTGCAAGTCTTTATGTCAAAAAAGGGAACAGAACAGAAAGATTCTATTGAATGTAAGGTATTCCAGACAAGCGTTCCGATTGTGTTCACATCAAGTCAGATAAATGTGAGTGCTATGTACAAAGGATAAGCTGCTTCTCCCTAAAGTAGCTCACTTTTAACCGGTGTGGCTGAAAGAGTACAACGTTGGGCCTCACACCCTTCTCAAGGGAGAAAAATGCAAATTTCCTCTCCAGATTTTATGCAGTGGCCCCTGCTGGAACATGGTGAGTACACAGACTCCCAGAACATCAGCTCAGGGTTCACTGTGGCTGTTGTGCCTTCATTGTCCAATTGCCTGGCAGCATGTGTTACCAAACCTCGCTTGACTAGAGTGGGGTAGCTGAGGGCATTGGTGTCTTTGGAGGCCTATCTCAACCCTGAACCAATGACTTCTGAACAAAGTTACAACTGCCTCTGTATAATCGGCTATAAACAATGTTGCAAGGATTTTTTTTTAAACTGGAAGTCTTCCCTTCCTATCTAGGCCTGGTTATAATGCTCCCCTCACACCATCAATTACTCTAAAGGGGACAGCCATTCATAGGGCTTATTTTTCATCCTGAATGGTGGTTCCGAATACGTGAAGATCTGTGTTGTTCTGCGCCCATTGGATGGGATTTGATAAATGGGATGATTGAATTTCCACCAGGGTGTCCCAGTTAACAGGCTTGCACAGCAAGCAGTTAATGATGATGTGGACACCAGTCCATATGTTGATGCAGCTCTGGGCTTGTTTTCTCTAAACGTGCTGTAATATGTTAGTAAGCACGACACTTTAACATCTGTTCCTTGTAAGTATATAACTCTACGTCAGTGGAGATGGGGAGGGGGGGGCCTTGCATGCAATTGTTGAGGCTTGTGGATGTTTGACCACGGAGGGAAGGAACCTTTAGCAGTTCACTAGACTCCTGTCTAACTATAAAGAATGTTTTTATATTCAGCTCTTTCAGACTTTGAGGACACAATGTACAGATTATAATTTGCCTGGGGCAAATAATAAGGAAATATTCAGGGCCTCTGGTGATGCATGAAAGCATTTGAGTGGCAGTTGAAGTAATTCAGAAGTTGATTGCAACATCTTTGTTTTAAAACATGCAATTAAAAGTGTTTTAGGCTTTTGAACCTTCTTTGTTTTTTTTGTGGCTGTAGGTTTCAGGGTTTTTGACTTTCATGTCTCCTGCCAATTTTAATGTGCTGTACAATGCCAGGGGGAGAAATAATTCAGAGTATAATCTAGGAATGCATCGCTGGATTCCAATTGAACAGTACAAGTGTAAGGGGGTAGGAGTAATTAATTGCTGTCTGGTGTTGGAATCTACTGACCCAAAGTGAGGTCATTTAGTGCCCGTCTGTCCATCCCAGATCACCGTGTATGGCAGTGATGCCTTTATGATTCACTTCTTCTGTTTGTACATGGATGATTAGAATTTATTTGTCCCCAGTTTTCTCTTTCTCTTCTGTCCTCTCCTTAGAGACACATCTATACCATTGATTGTGTTTGCTTAGCAGAAGAGCAGTGTTTAAGAGCTGGTTGGCTGCTTCCTCATACATACATTTCTAAAATAATAATGGTTGTGGAATTGTGAACCCTTGTTGCCATCATGCTGTTACCAGAAAGGGGCAAATGGTCTTGGCAACCTGAGTCCAAGTGGCTTGATCGCCTGTGGGAGAGTCACTTCCTCTTCTGCAATGGCTGTGACTCTTCCATGGGGGCAGGTTTGGTTACCAGCCAGTCTTTTCTCACTAGTCATTTTTGTGCACAATCAACTGAAAATATTGGGGTTAAAAACCTGTTGTGACTGGCATTGCTTTGGCGGCTTGTTACGCTGCTTGCTGAACATTCAGTTCATCGAAATGAATGGAGTCAAATATTGGAGGGGGCGTTTAGCAGGTGGCCAACATGATACAGCTATTTTGCACCAGCCCAGGGTGATTTCCTGCCCTATCTACTTCTTGCCTACAGCTGGCATCATCCCTTGCTACTGGGTCACTCTTTCAATCATTTTGCACTCTCCCATCTCAGCAAAGCATGACCCCACCCACCGCCCCCCACCCCACCCCCCCCATTACCCCCCATCCCTGCACCTTCCATTTTTTTTACAGCTGGACTCCTGATGGTTTGTTACATGGAGACCAAATTGCTCTGTCAGTGCCCATGCTGGGAGCCCAGCTTAACGCCAGAGCTACACTCAAATGATGAGACCAGTTTCCCAAGTGTCAGGGCTATGGGAGCTTAGCCAAGAGTGGCTGACCTACAGGCTTCTCTCACAGGCTGCGCTCACATTGTATAATGGTGCCTTTTCACATGTGAGTCACAATGTGTGTGAGTTACCATGAGGTCATTTCACTGACTCAACCAGTTTGAAACTATTAGTTGCCTAATGCAGGGAGTGACTTGGAACTGCAATGTGCAATGCCATCATAATCACAAGGGCTACATTTTATAAGTGTACAGACAGAGATGAGGAGAAATCTTTTTTCTCAGGGTTGTTGTCTTTAGAACTCTCTTCCTCAAAAGGCAGTGGAAGCAGAGTCTTTGAATAAATTTTTAAGGCAGAGCTAGATAGATTCTTGATTAACAAGGAATGAAAGGTTATCAGGTGTAGGTAGGAATATGGGATTGAGGTTACATTCAAATCAGCCACGATCTTATTGAATGGTAGAACAGGCTAGAGGGGCCGAGTGGCCTACTCCTGCTCCTAACTCGTATGTAACAAGATGAGAGTGGGATTTGTGATTCTAATTGTAAAAGCTCAAATTAACAGTTTTCAAGCACATGACTCTGAAATGCAGGAAATAGGAGTCTCCCCCATAGAGCAGGGTAACTTCAGCAACAAAATGCACACATTGAGGATGGCTCTATAATTCAAATAATGTGCTTACAAGTCAATCCCAGTTATTTACAGTAGATGATTGCCGTTATATCCAGATGTGATTGATGGGGGCAATTGCTCCATTGTGCTTGAGATTTGTGGTGCCCCTAAACGTGACCTTTAATGTAAAAATAAAAACAAAAAACTGCAGATGCTGGAAATCCAAAACAAAAACAGAATTACCTGGAAAAACTCAGCAGGTCTGGCAGCATCGGCAGAGAAGAAAAGAGTTGATGTTTCGAGTCCTCATGACCCTTCAACAGAACTGTCAAAGGGTCATGAAGACTCGAAACGTCAACTCTCTTCTTCTCCGCCGATGCTGCCAGACCTGCTGAGTTTTTCCAGGTAATTCTGTTTTTGTTTTGTGACCTTTAATGTGATGCTTAAAAACGTATCTGTTGACCATGTATCTTCTTAACTGTTGAGCTTTCACTGTTCATCCTAAATGATGAAACAGTTCCACAAGTTTGGTAATTCTGTTGAAGCTGTTAGGAATGCACTTGAATGAGCCAAGGGTGTGATCCAACTTGATAAGCCCAGAAGCAGGAGCTAAGTAAAGTATTTTGCCCTGGACACTTTCAGTAGTTATGCATTAGTCACGGCAGAGCCCTCCTTCTGCTAATTTACCTAAAGGGCAAAGTACCTGTTTACTTGTATGCAGTGTGTGTCATCTACAAGATGCGTGGCAACAAACCATCAGAACTTCCTTGCCAGCACCTCCCAAACTTCTCCAACGAGAACAGCCGGCACATGTGAACACCACCGCCAGCAATTTTCCCTGGAACTCCCTCCCTAACAGCACTGCAGATGTCCCTACAGCACGTTGACTGCAGTGGTTCAAGAAGGATGTTCCCCACCAGCTTCTCAAGGGCAATTGGGAGGGGCAATAAACCTTGCCAGTGCTGCTCACATCCCACGAATGAATAAAAAAGAAAATAAAACTTACCCTCTTGTGAGAAATAAATAGATGACGTGTTGTTGAAGTACATGGGTCTTTAGAGAATGATGGATGATCGCTGACTCTCTACATTTGGTCCTATTGCTCAGCTTGGTTTTGTTATCCACCCAAAAAGCAGTGCCTTTTTTCAGTTATGGAGTTTTTGTTCTCTAACTTTCTCTTTCCTGATGGGAATGCGGCTCAGTGGATGCCTGCTGCTTTTCAGTCATTTGCTTAATGACCATTTTCCATGACTCGAGACTAGGTGGTCTGTGATGGTAGACTGTCTGACAGGGGAAGACATCAGAAATAAGACGGACTCTGTTTAATATCTGGTAGCCACTGTGGGGAAAGGGGATACTGACTGATAAGGAACAGGAATGATGGATTAAATTACTTTTCAGTCCCCACTCAACCCAGGAGCAGAGAACAACTGGTGCACTTGTCCTGCTGCCCTTTCTGCAAAAATGTCTGGAAACAATGGGAAAGAAATGCATGAAGAATATGCAATTGATGGCCAGGAAGATACCAACTGGTCCTTTGGACCTGTCACTTTTAGCACACAACCTGTCTTCCCTGTGTCGGACAGCCTTGCACAGTGAACAACCGAGCCTTAGGAACGGCCATTGGGTGGACGATTGAAAGACGGCAAACATCGCAGGTGAAGCAATAAAAACCATTGCCTAATTAAGGGGGGAAATAACCGCACAAACTGCCCTCCAAGCTCTCATTTTAGACAATCAAAGCCAGAGCAGGAGAGCACATTGGCCCATATTTATACAGGATACCCTGTCTCTTGTATAAAGTGATCAGAGCCCCACCCACAAACAGGGTCCAGCTCTGCCTTGAATCACATCAACATTCACCATGGAGACCTTGTCTTGTTTTTAATTTTTCTCTGGGTCACCACTAATAAATTGCATTTCCATAGCACCCATCTCAGAAATAATTGAGTGTGTAAAAGATCTGAAGCTGAGGGTCGAAGAGTGTGAATGCCATTAGAACCAGAAGGCTGAACGCAGTGTAGTTTGGGGTTACAGTGAGGAATATAGTAGTATGTCCTAGCCTTTGGAGGTGGGTTATGTTCTTAGGTGAGTATTGAATCTAGTTTTTCTTTCAAATCCTGTTTATAAAATCTGGATGCATTGTTGTGCTTTGTGTATCGATTTTAGAAAGCCCAATGATTTGACAAGTTTCATCTGTTGGGCAGATTTCCAAATGCTGCTGGTGGTGGGGGGGTGGGGGGTGGGGGGGTAGCTGGTAAATGTGTAAATGTATTTGTCTCACTACTTGGGGATTAACAGGTCTCCCAAGAGTGAGGAAGGAGGGGAGAGGGGAAACACTGATGTGCTGTCCCTGTAGAGGTGGAAGGTTTACGCTATTGCTGCACTACTTCATGCCTGAAACCAACTTCCTTGTTTCCAGGCAACTGACACCTGTTACCTGCAATGATCTCATTTCCTGCTTCGTTCTGGTACAGATCATATGACCCATTTATCTCATCGGAGAAGGTCTGGTTGAACCTACGTTTGGTCTTAATGCTTTGAGTTTTTCTTGCAACCCCTCTTTCTTTACTCTAACTTCACATTGCAGGAGAAGCAAATGACTGGGAATGAAATGTGCTTCCACTATGATTTAATGTCATAATGTGCAATCTGGAAACAATCCCATGTGTAATAAACTTGGACGTACACTTTACTTTTGTTACTGCAAAGGTTTTGACTGTGGGTCTCTCCTGCCTTTGGAGCTGGAGAGGTCTGTGTGGGTCAGTAATGTTAATGACCGGCTGTGGGGGGGCAGCATGAGAGCTCAGCTTTCTCAGCTCAGGTTGAAGGGAAAGAAATAGTAACTCAAGTGGGGCTGCAGCCTCTGGGGCAGCTTTGGGGACGCACCCTTTTTGATGCTTATGTTCACTTTTTGGGCGCTGAGCAAGGTCGATGCTTATTGCGCATCCCAAATGGTGGTGGCCTTTCATCTTTAACAGCAGCTCTGTTGGCAGCTTGGTACAACATTGGGGCATGTTTCAGAGGGTGAGGTGAAGTGAAAAGCTCCGTAGTCCTAGAGGATCACAGGCTGCTCACTCATTAGGGAGAGAGAGAGAGAGAGAGAGAGAGAGAGACGACAGGCGGTGAGTTTAACCTAAGGATTACCACACCTGAGGTGAGAGGCGGGGCGGAGAAGGTGGGGCCTTCAGGGCTGACCTCAGCCAGTACCGGAATTAAACCAACGCTGTTAGTGCCACTCTGTGTCACAAACCAGCCGACCAACCAACTGGGAGGGAGTCAACCACATTTGTTTAGGACTGAGGTCACATGCAAAAGGCCACATTGACAGGTTGCCTTCATTAAGGGATGTAGTTACACTTTGAAAGCAATTAATTGCTGGGAATTCTGAGATTGTGAAAGGTGCTATATAAATGCCAGTGATAATTTTAGTAAACCCTTGCCTATTGTGATAAAGGTTTGTTTTGACTTATAAGTGATGCTGGGGACCTCCAGAGGAGGCCAAGATGGATCATCCACTCGGCAATTGTGCGCGCTTGTGTTTATAAATTGATGTCCTGGTAGTTTACTTTGATTTGTGATTGAATAGAATGAAGGGGCACAAGCCTGATGGTCTATTAAGGCCTTATGTTCATGTGTTAGATATCCTATACTGTGTTTTTTTTTACCCGAATGGGAAATGTTTGAACTCTGAGGGACTTTGGTCATGTACATGAATTATAGAAAGTTAATGTGCAGGTACAGCAAGCAATTAGGAAAGCAAATAATAGCTTCTGTTGCAAAGGAATTGGAGTATAAGAGTGAATAAGTCTTACTCTAGTTATACAGGTGAGACTGTACCTGGATCTCTTTGTGCAGTTTTTGTCTCCTTATCTTAAGGAAGGAAGTACATGTCTGAGAGGCAATGCACTGAAGACTCGTTACACTGGTTCCTGGAATGAGGGAATTGACCCATGAGGAGAGATTGAGTAGACTAAGTTTATAGTCCCTGGAGTTTAGAAAAACAAGAGGTGATCTCATTGAATCATGTTTTAAAAAAGTAGCTTAAATGGATCAATGCTTAGAAAGTGTTTCGCCTCGTGGGAGAATTTAGGACACAGGTTCAGAGTTACAGAATAAAAGGTCACCCAGTTAAGATGGAGATAAGAATTTTTTTAACTCAGTCGTGAGACTTTGGAACCCCCTTCCTCCAAAGGCAGTGGAAGCAGAGCCTTTGAATATTTTTCAGGCAGAGCTAGATAGATTCTTGATAAGCAAGGGGGTGAAAGGTTATTAGGGGTGGCCGAGGTTACAATCCCAGATCAGCCCTGACGTTATTGAATGACGGAGCAGGTTCATGTGACCAAGTGGCCGTCTCCTGCTCCTAATTCGCATGTTCACATGACCTCCCACCTCCAACTGCTCTGCCTTCATCATGCCACCATTGGCCGTCTTAACATGCCTATCTCTGTGGCGTAGTGTCTTATCTCACCAATTGGGCATTCTGGACCATCAGTCAAAAAATAATTTTTCCCAGCCCCCAACATCTTTCTGATTAATGAACAAAGGGGTTCAAAGAAAAGAGGGGGTGGGGGGTGGGAGGGGAACACACAATTGTTTTTTTTTTAATTCTTAATGATTTTTCCCTTGCATTGCTCCTGAAGATTAATCTTTAAATTGTGGAGACACCAGGACTGAAACTGCTGCCATCTGGATTTTAATCAGTGAATCTAGAAATGCCTAGTGGTGTCTCATGTAACTAAAGCAGACAAAGGGCCATGTATTTACCAGCACAGTCCTCGTAATACTCCACAAACCTGACCTTGCCTTCTGCTAATTTTATTACCTCCGAGACAATAATGTTACCCAATTTTAAAAGCCGTTCAACCTATTAAAGGCAATAATGCTGTGATGTGGTAGTGCGTGTATTTGTCTGTGTTTCCTTTTAACAAACAGATTAACCAATAAAAAGAAATTGTGTTTGAGTGAAAGCCATTACTACACCGTATAAATAACGATGCATTTTCAATTAGCTGTTTGACCCTGGACTATTTTGCAACATTAGCACCTCTCGCTTAGACAGTAGTTGAAATTGTGCATGCCTAAATTGATAAGAATAGATGGTGTGTTCCTAACTTCCTCGTGGAAATGTTTCCAAATGCAGTTGGATGTTGCTGCTCCCAGTTGACTTGTTAAAATATTGGACTCATTTTTACATTTTTGCCCCACTCCAATTTCTTATTCTGCTGTGAAGACTTGTGCTGATGTATAGCTCCAGCGGTGCCAACTGTTTGTGCCCAAAAGCGAATATCAGCAAGCTATTGAACTGTGGGGGGCATCCATAACGTAACCGTCTCTCAGCATAACGCATGCAACAACCTAGCAAAGGAGTGGGGGGGTGGAGGCCATTCAATAATCTACTGCTGCCTGTCACGGATGAGAAGAAAATTGTGCGAGGTCAATCTTATTGCCTCTGTGTCACTCTGCATGAAACTGGTTAACTGACCACAGACCGGAGATCAAATGTCGGGACCTCCTTGCGCCTCAGGGCTCAATTTGACACAGGACCACTGGAAGCTGAACAACCTTTCTGTGGAAATCACTGTGACTGATACAATTGACAAATGCTCGACTGGTTAGTGTCGCAAATCTCGGGAAGGTCTGCAGTGGTCGCCCCGTTAATATTGATGGGTCCGTGCCTGGTTTGAAATCCTCGCCGAACTAGTTTCACACAAACGCGCTAAAGCATTTGCCCATCAAAATGAGAAACAACCATTTCGAGGTTCGTATTTTGTGTTAATTTTTCCCCCCTCTAGCCTTCCTTTTTTTCTGAACCCTACTCCTGCTCCTAATTTGAATGTTTGTATGTGACTCACACCTACTGTATCACAAGTTGGATCCAGAAGTGATCATCTCATTTCTCATTCTCGGTGACTTTTTCATCCTTCCAGCCTTTGGACTCTCTTTCAGCCTCAACATAAAGGCAAAGACATAAAATGATGGGAGGAGCCAGGGTGACCTCTAGTGTGTTAAGAAGCCTGAACAAAATAATTGGGGGGAGACAGTAAGATATGAAAAAAGAGAGAAAAAAACCGGGGGGGTGGAGTTTGCATTTACGTAGCACCTTTCACAACCTCAGGGTATCCCACAGTCCTTTACGGCCAATTAAATACTTCCGAAGTACAGTCACCGTTGTGATTCAGGGAACGTGATAGCCAAATTGCGCACAGCAAGATCCCACGGTTTTGTGATAAATGGGCCCAGGGGCGGAATTTTATGTTTTCATGGATGGGCGTATGTCCGACCTGAGCTGGCGTTAAAAACAAACACGCGAGATGGTGCCAGGCAGGCGTCCCGACGTTATCGCGCACTCGCACGATATTGTCAGCGGGCGCTCTTCCGACTGCCAGGCATGCTCCCAGACCCGCCCATCCTCCACCACCCCCCCGACCGCGCGCCCAACGGGGGAAAAGTTCCACCTCAGAATCATTTGTTTTCCTGATGTGATTAAGGGATTACAAATCGGTCAGGGCACCTGGGAAGACTCCCCTGCTCCCCTTCGCAAAGGTGCCCTGGGATCTTTTATGTCCACCAGGAAAAGGGCAGCCTCCCTTTCGCACTTCAGGGGAAAGGCAACGGCTGCAAACTTCTCACCTTGGGGGCGAGAGTATTACCCGCTGAGCCACTGGGTTAGAAGATGTGATTGTCCACGTCCTCGGGACCTGAACGGGAAACCCAGCTCGGATACAATTAGATGACAATCCCTGAACTCTGTGGCGAGACGTTTAAAGTGAGGCTGGTGGTGGATGATGAGCACAAATCCACCCACAATTTGGCATTAGACTGGCGGATTGATCCCAGATTACAAACTGGGTCATTGTAATGGTGCGGGGCACAATTTGGAAGGTGGTTCCGGTCACACAAAATGCAATGGTCATAACCAGTCTTGTAGGTTCCTGTGTTGCTATAATATCCTGTGCTGCTGTAATATGCTACATGGTGGTAATGTCATTGGACGAGTAATCCAGAGACCCAGGCAAATGCTCTGGTGACAGGGGTTTGAATCCCGCTACAGCAGCTGGTAGAATTTGAGTTCAGTTAATAAATCTGGAATATCAAGCTAGCCTCAGTGATGATGACTGTGGGACCACTAGATTGCCATAAAAACCCATCTGGTTCACTGATGTCCTTTAGGGAAGGAAAGGAAAACTGCCATCCTTAACAAAAAACAGAAACAGAAATACCTGGAAAAACCCCGCAGGTCTGGCAGCATCAGCGGAGAAGAAAAGAGTTGGCGTTTCGAGTCCTCATGACCCTTCGACGGAACTAAGTAAAATTAGGAATTCACCCCTTCCCTATTTTTACTTAGTTCTGTCGAAGGGTCATGAGGGCTCGAAACGTCAACTGTGCTCTTCTCCGCCGATGCTGCCAGACCTGCGGAGTTTTTCCAGGTATTTCTGTTTCTGTTTTATTTTGGATTTCCAGCGTCCGCAGTTTTTTGTTTTTATATTTTTGTATTTAATCTGCCATCCTTACCTGGCATTGACCTACGTGTGGCTCCAGGCCCACAGCAACGTGGTTGACAATTAACTGCCCCCTGAAATGACCTAACAAGGTCAGTTCAAGGGTAATTCGGGAAGGGCAACAAACGCTGGCCTTGCTTAGTGACGCCCACAACCCATGAAAGAATTTTTAAAAATGGAGGTATATTGAGGCAGGCGAAAATCGTAGGGTTTCCTCTGCTTAGACTCATAATGAGAGCTGCGAAAGCAGAAAAATGTTTCATCATCAAAGTGACCACCCCTAAATGTTCATTCAACCTTTCCTGCTCTCCATAATGAGCTGTATCTGTCTTTCAGATGAGATGTGAAATTAAGTCCTTGCCTCTTCTCTCAGGTGGACTTGGAGTTTCCGACATTGGAAGAAGAGCAGGGAAGTTGCCCCTTAAGGCTCTGGCCAATATTTATCCCTCAAACGACATCACTAAAACAGATTGTGTGGTCATTATCACATTACTGGGATCTTGCTGAGCGCAGATCAGCTGTTGTGTTTTCTACTTTACAACAACGAGTAGGCTTCAAACATTACTTCATTAGTTGTGGGGCATTTTGGGACATTGTGAGGCCATGAAAGGTGCTATATAAATGCAAGTTCTTTGTTGCTGTATAAACATTTGGGCTCCCTCTACTGTCTCAAACAGGTACTGCAACATGTTCAATTCCTCCAGCTGATGGGAATTTTTTTCCAGGAGATGTAGAATACATCTTTAGAATGCATCCCTCCTACAGAGACTGCAGGATGCTACAGTACAGAGGAATCTGGATGTCCTCCGAAATGAAACGTAAACAGTTAGCATGTATGTACAGCAAGTAATCAGGAAGGCAAATGGGAAATTTGACTTCATTGCAAGGAGACTGGAGTATAAAAGTAAGAACATTTTGCTAAAACTATACAGGGCATTGATGAGACTACACTGAGAGTACTGCGTACAGTTTTCATCTCATTGCTTAAGGAAGAACATACTCGCACTGAAGGCAGTTCGGAGAAGGTTCACTAGACTGATTGCTGGATTGAAGAGGTTGTGTTATGAGGAAAGGTTGAGCAGGTTGGGCCTGTAAGCATTAGAGTTTAGAGGAATGAGAGGTGATCTTATTGGAACATATAAGATCCTGAGGGGACTCAACAGGGTTGATGCTGAAGGGACATTTCTAGGAATCTAGAACTTGGGACACATGTTCAGGATAAGGGACTCACGTGTGAGACAGGGATGAAGAGAAATTTCTCCTTTCAGAGGGTCATTAACCTTTGGAATCCTCTTCCACAGTAAGTAGTGGCAGCTGAGTCATTGAATATATTCAACATTACCCACCCCCACATTACTTACCTTAAAGGAACTTTTTAAAAATTCTTTCAGGGGATTTGGGCATCACTGGCAAGGCCAGCATTTGTTGCCCATCCCTAACTGCCCTTGTACCGAGTGACTTGTTGTGCTATTTCAGAAGGCAGTTAATGGTCAACCACCTCACTGTCTCTAGCAGCATCACTTATACTGAAAGTAACCACACAGACCAGAGCTCGTCTGCCCCAGTTTCACAGAGATTTGTGCAGTTAGCTCCTTTTCTGAATTATCCAAAGTCTCCAGTAGAGATATGCAATGTCTTTCCTTAAGGCAGTGATTCCAAATTGGATTGAGGTTTTGTTTAAAAAAATATTGGTTTACCTGTGCATAACAGAAATCATATTTACTTAATAGGAAAAGAAATATATTAACACTGAAAATCTGAAATAGAAACATAAAATGCACAGCATGTCTGCCAGTGTCTGAACAGAGAAAATGCAAGTCTCTGTTTCTATATCCCAGCATTGTGGCTATTCCTCCTGCTGTCTGAGTCTTAACCTCTGGAATTCCCACCCTAAACCTCTCCACCTCTCCTTTTAAGACATCCTTTGAAACCTGCCTCTTTGACCACTGATCCTGATATCTCCTTACATGGTCCAGTGTCAGATTTTGTCTGCTTACTCTTCTGTGAAGTGCCTTGGGACATTTTACTGTTTTAAAGGTGCTAGTAAGTTGTGTCTACCATAAAACCTCTTCATTGGATTGAACAGATCAAAAAGGCATAGAAAGAGGGATCTGGGAGAGAAGTCTGATTCTCACCTATCATGTGATTTTTCACTGCTCCACCCACTTTGGCTTCCCACATGACCAAGGACGGTGTCAAATTAGAGAAAGATACCACAGCAATTGAGTTCTTAAAGTCGAATGGTGGAGGTGTTGGTCAACTGAGATCACAGCTATAATGAGCTGCTCTAGCACAGTTTCATAATGCCACCAGTTCCTGAAATACAGTCTTGTGTCACCAGTAACAATGATAAAATAAGCTTGTCAGTGTTATTGAGGCTGATGCCAGGAGACATGTGTTTTCTGTCAGTTGATGGCCTAGTGAATCCGATGACTTTAATGCTGCTGCTAGCTCCACAAAAATCACGACTCTGAAGATGTTGGTACTCAGCGCCATCAAAGAGCAGGCTCTTTAAGTTGCTTGATACCAAGTTTTTAGAAGGTGATCTCGTGGAGTTGACCTTCGTTTTACAGAACTCACTTCATTCCTAAGAAATATTTGGGCGCTAAAAGCAAACTTGTTGTGGGTGCCTCGAGAGGTATTCAAGCCTTTCCAGCCAGAACTAAGCTAAACAGATAACTTTTTAGGCAACAAGAGCAAGTGATTCCAGAAACAGGAGGAGGCTGTTCAGCCCCTCTAGCCTGTTCCACCATTCAGTGAAATTATGGGTGAAGTGTATCTTAACTGCTGCACCCACCCACTTTGTAATCCTTTAATCTCCCTACTTTATAAAAACCCTGGCAATCTCAGATTTGCTCCATTGGGAAAGGTTTGCACAAAACAATCTGTTTGCTACAATTTGAGGATTGGCCTGAAATTAGGATGTTCCCTCCTGAATCGGAATTCTTGGCTCAATTGCTGAATAAAAGGTGAACAAGAGCGATCAGCACTGAACGTTCTCGTGGCTCTCTCGAGGGTATCCCTTTGTGCAGATGTGCTTTCAGTGTGATGTGTGCCAACACCGAACTCATCTGTGATCTGTACTCTCAGCTTCCTCAATCGTATGGTTCACAGCAGCCTCTGAAATGGAGATCAGGTGAGTTTAAAAACACTTTAGATCCTCTCCTTTACTTGTGAATTGCTCATCTAATTTTAATGTCAAAGCAAGTTTGACTGCCGAGGACTTGCTCACCATGTCTAAAATGTGTGCCTTTTATAATTAGCATATTTGCATCTAATCCACAGAGAGATCCTCCCCATTCTGCAGCTGGCTTTCTGCTTTCTTAGTGCTGTTAACTGGAATGGTGGAGTCATTGAAGGACCTACATGACAGGCCAAAGCCCCAGTGTTAAGAGTAGGTCAATTGAAGAAGTGATGGCTAGTTGTGCTAGGTTAGGGTTTTAACATTTGTAGATTGTAGGTAAAAGTGAAGGAAGAATCCATTAACTAGATGGGCAGAAATTGGTAAACTTTGTGCAACTAAAAAGGGAATCTTGTTCTAACTGGATAGTGACTATCATCCTCCAATCTTTAGACATGTTGTGCTAGTTGTGCTAGTTGTGCTAGGTTAGGGTTTTAACATTTGTAGATTGTAGGTAAAAGTGAAGGAAGAATCCATTAACTAGATGGGCAGAAATTGGTAAACTTTGTGCAACTAAAAAGGGAATCTTGTTCTAACTGGATAGTGCCTATCATCCTCCAATCTTTAGACATGTTTGCCTGGGCTGCCAGATCTCCCATGGTGGGTCCCACCATGATGGAAAATCGCAGCCACTGTGACAATGTTAAGAAATGCGGCAGCCAATATGCACACAGCAAGCTCCCACAAGCAGCAAAGACCGATGATCTATTATTTATTGATGATAATATAGGGGCAGGGGTAGACTTTGCAGCGCTCTTGAGCCTACTCTACCATTCTATAAGATCATGGCTGATCTTCTCCCTCAACAGCATGTTTCAGCCTTATCCCCATATTGTTGAGGGGTAAGATTTGACTGGGACACTGGAAAAATTCCCAAGTTATTCTTTGCATTTCGCAATTGCCATGGAATGCTTTGCATCCATCCAAAATGGCAGACAGGGTCTCATTTAACATCGCCTGAGAAAGACAGCACCCCTGACCTGGTAGCGCAGTGCTCTCCCAGTACTGTACTGGACTTGTCAAACTGGATTATACATTCAAACCTTTAGAGTGGGACTTAAAGCCACAATTTCTAGTTCAAAGGTGCCAAGTGAGGATGGCTGCACATACCCAGATGCCCGGGGTAGGCAAGGCATAGGCACAGACTTATTTTAATCAGGCCTTTGCACTGTTCTTTCGTGTATCCTTGAGTGCTGTCAAACATGTGAAGTTTGGAGACACATACAAATAGTAAAATGTGGTAAGAATGGGGCTGATTAGGGACCAAGAGGAGGTTTAATGCCTGAATACTTTGCATCTGTCTTTACCGAGGAAGAAGATGCTGCCCAGGTCATGGTGACAGAGGAGGTAGTTAAAATTGATGAGGAGGCATTGGCTAGGCTGTCTGTCTGTAATTAAAATCTGTACTTAAGGCATCGGGATCAGATGAGGTTTTTAATTTATTCTTTCGTGGGATGTGGGTGTTGCTGACAGGACCGGCGTTCATTGCCCATCCCTAATTACCCATGGACCAAGCGGCTTGCCACACCATTTCAGAGGTCCTTTGAGAGGGAACCACATTTCTGTTTCGAGTCTGTATGACCCTTCTTCAGAGCTCATTCGGACTCGAAACGTTAACTTTGTTTTTCTCTCCACAGATACTGAGATTTTCCAGCATTTTCTGTTTTTGTTTCAGATTTCCAGCATCCGCAGTATTTTGCTTTTATCTTAGTGCTTCCAAAAGGCATTTGATACAATGCTGTACAGCAGACCTGTGAGCAGAGTTAGAGCTGATGGAATAAAATGGACAGTGGCAACATGGATACGAAATTTGCTGAGTGACAGGGAATAGAGTAGTTGTTAATGGATGTTTTTCGGACTGGAAGAAGGCTTGTAATGGAGTTCCCCAGGGGTTGGTGTTAAGACCCCTGCTCTTCCTGTTATATATTAATGACCTAGGCCTTAAGTGTACAGGGCACAATTTCAATATTTTCCTGATGATACGAAATATGGAAGTATTGTGAACCATGAAGAGGATAGTGTAACACTTCAGATGGACATAGACAAGTTAGTGGAATGGGCAGACAAGTGGCAGATGAAATTTAATGCGGAGAAGCATGGAATGATTTATTTTGGTGGGAAGAACATGGAGAGACAATCTAGAATAAAGGATACAATTCTAAAGGGGATGCAGGAGCAGAAGGACCAGGGTGTATAAATCATTGAGGACAAATTGGGAGTGCAGTGAAACAAGCATATGGCATCCTGAGATTATCAATAGGGAAATAGAGTACAAAAGCAAGGAAGTTACTTTAAACCTGTATATAACACTGGTTCAATCTCAATTAGATTATTGTGCCCAGTTCTGGACGCCACACTTTAAGAAAGATGTGAAGGTATTAAAAAGAGTGTAGAAAAGATTCACAGGAGTGTTTCCAGGGATGAGGAACTTCAGTTCCGTAGATATCTTGGAGAAGTTGGAACTGTTGTCCTTGTAGAAGAGAAGGTTGAGAGGAGATTTGATAGAGGCGTTCAAAATCATGAGGGGTCTGGGCAGGGAGATAGGGAGAAACTGGAAATTGGTGGACTGATGGAGAACCAGAGGACACAGGTTCAAGGTAATTGGCAAAAGAAACAATGGCGACACAAGGAGAACATTTTCACACAGCAAGTGGTCAGGATCTGGAATTCTTGGCCTGAGTGGGTGGTGAAAGTATGGTCAACTGAGGCTTTCAAAATGGATTGGATCATTAACTGGAAAATAAAAAAATGCAGAGCTACAGGGAAAAGACAGGGGCATTAGATAAATTGCTTTGTTAGAGGGCCAGTAAACACAACGGGGTGAATGGCCTCCTGTGCTGCAACCATTCCAGGATTCTCTGAAATTTAAAAGCTAATAAAAATTATTTGCTGAGGTGCAGAAAGCATAACAAAGATGTTATCTCAAAACGAAATAGAAAAAGTGCAATGGAGCAAAGGATCAATAGATTTGGGAGATATGCATTTCGACAACTGGCAGCAATTAAGTTAAGAGACTGGAGGATCACGATGAGGAAGAAATCAGTCAGTGTCATAGTGTCAAGAAGGCACTCTAAAGAATCAAAGGGGACAATTTAACCCCATCCTAGACAGAAACCAGCTAATGAGTTACTGAAAGGGGAGGGAAACACCCGGGTGCAGTTTTCACCTGAAAATGATTTAGAATGGTAGGGACGAGAAGAGAAGCTGGACTCGGGGAAGAAGGTTCCCAGATTAAAGGCAGAAACTCCAAAGCACTGGGCCCGACAGCCCTGCAGTAAGACGGGATTGCCCACCTCCAGGGTTGACCTTCAATTTCTGAGAGGGAGTTGGAGATTAAGCTATAAGCGCGCCGCTGTGAGCAAACCAAAGAGCACAACCGATGGCGGGATGAAAGGGGAGATTAAAACTGGTGCTCGCTTTCATTTTCTCCGAAGACTTTTCATTATTCTAAAAACATTTTCGATGGGGGAAGGCAGGGTGTGTGGCTGACGGCGAAGATTCATCCATTCGGGTAATGAGGAGTCTCTGTTGGTTTCCCAGTTGGGATGGAAAGCCATGGACGATGGGCATGTTGTATGGTCAATGATGGCAGCGAGTGGGTTGGAGGTGGGAGGACAAATGATGAAATCTCCAGGAACGCATCAAAGCACATAAGGAGCTTGTAAAGGCCAGAGCATGGCTTCTACAGCTTTAAATCCACCTGATAAGTAACTTTTTATTTCCCAATTTTAAACATAAAAAACCCAGAGTCAGGAAAGGTCCAGTATTTCTTGCTGACACATGGCAATGAATAGTGACTACCTGTATTCTTTCTGTTAAAATATAACCTGAGAAAATGGTAAGTAACTCATTGGTTGAGTTTCTTCTGCTGGAGCTGACTAATTGGAACCAGTTATTTATTTACATGTTCATCAGAAAATGACTGTCCCCAGAATCTCAAAAGCTTTGCGTGTCTTTTTTTAATGTAATGCCACTGTTGGAAATGGAAATGTCTGTAAATCACCGCACCATTTCCATTCTGTGTGCAGATTCCTTTTATTCTTATGTTATTTATAAGCTCAGTTGAAGAAGCAATGCCTGTCAATGGATTTCACATTGTCTGAACAATTTCCACTAGAGTAAGTTAAACAACTTGAATTTCTGAACAGGGGGCTGTTGTGCATGACTTACACCACAACATCTGATGAGTGTGCAGGTATGCAGCCTTGTCACTGGTGTTGTTTAGTATACTGCTGCCAATGTCACAGGGAAAAATAAAATCTCACTTATCTGCTTAATGCTGAATGATGCTTTTGATCTAAAGTGAAGAAATTACACAAGACCTTCCTGGAAAACTTGTTTGGCCCCAGCTGAATTATTGTGGCCAATACCGAGCACCACTCTTTAGATAAAATGGCTTGGAGAGGGTGCAGAAGAGATTTACTGTAATGCTACCAGGGATGAGGGACTTCAGTCATCATAAAATGGTTAGGAAGCACTTAGCTTGTCATCTCTGCGTTGGGCCCCTGCAAGAGCATGTTATGCCTGGTGACAAAGGTAGCCTAGATGAGTTCATAGAACATCTGCGGAATAGTTTCTTTGGACAGCATGTTCTGGAGGGAACCAGAGAGCAGGCTATATTAGTATTGTGCAACAAAATGGGATTAATTAATGATCTCATAATAAAGCTGCTCCTAGGTAACAGCAACCATAATATGCTTGAATTTTACATTCAGTTTGAGGCAGAGATGAGTGGGTCTGAGACTATTTTTTAAACTTAAATAAGGGCATTTATGAGGGCATGAAGGCAGAGCTGGCTAAAGTGAATCGGAAAATTAGGTTAAGGGATAGGTCAATAGAGATGCAGTGGCAAATGTTTATTCGGATATTTCAGAATACACAGAATAAATATATTCCAACAAGTAAGAAAAAGTCCGAGGGATGGACTCACCATCGTGGTTAACTAGAAAGGTTAAAAGTAGTATCAAACTTAAAGAAAAAGTATATAATTGTGCAAAGATAGGTGGAGGGCCAGAGGATTGGGCAGAATATAAGGAACAACAAAAGGTGACTAAAAGATTACTAAGGAGGGAAAAAAATAGAGTATGAGAGAAAGCTACCCAGAAATATAAAAACAGATAGTAAGAGTTTCTATAAATATTTTTTAAAGAAATTAATTAACAAAATGAGCATTGATCCAATAGAAAGTGAGTCTGGAGAATTGATATTGGAAAACAAGGAAATGGCAGATTAATTGAACAGGTATTTTGCATCAGTCTTCACTATAGAGGATACAAATAACACCCCAGAAGCAGCTATAAATCAGGAAATAGAAGGGAGGGAGGAACTTGGGAAAATTACTGTCACCAGAGAAGTCAGTGGTACTGAGTAAATTGTTGGAGCTGCGGGCTGACAAGAGCTAGGGTCCTGATGGACTTCATCCTAGGGTCTTAAAAGAAGCGTCCAGTGAGATAGTTGATGCCCTTTTAATTTTCCGAAACTCCTTAGATTTGGGAAATGTTCTATTAGATTGGAAGATAGCAAATGTAACTCCATTATTCAAAAAGATAGGGAGACAGAAAGCAGAAAACTACAGATCAGTTAACTTAACCTCTGCCATAGCGAAAATGTTAGAAGCTATTCTTAAAGAAGCTACAGCGGGGCACTTGGATAAGCTCAAGGTAATCAGGCAGAGTCAACATGGTTTTGTGAAAGGGAAATTGTGTTTAACCAACTTATTGGAGTTCTTTGAGGAAGTAACATGTGCTGTGGATAAAGGGCAACCAGTGGATGTACTGTACATAGATTTCCAGAAGGTATTTGATGAAGTGCCACATCAAAGGTTATCGCGTAAAATAAAAACTCATGGTGTAGGTGGTAACATATTGACGTGGATGGAAGATTGGCTGGCTGACAGGAAGCAGAGAGTAGGCTTAAATGGGTCTTTTTCAGGTTGGCAAGATGTAAGGAGTGGTGTGCCGCAGGGATCGTGAAAGGACTTCAATTGTTTACAATTTATATAACTGACTTGGATGAAAGGATGGATGGGATGGTTGCCAAATTTTCTGATGGTACAAAGATAGGTAGGAAAGTAATTTGTAAGGAGAACATAAGGAGGCTACAAAAAGATATCGATAGGTTAAGTGAGAGGGCAAAGGTCTGGCAAATGGAGTATAATGTGGGCAAATGTGAAATTGTCCATTTTGGCAGGAAGAATAAAAGAGAAACACATTTTCTAAATGGTGAGAGATTGCAGAGCTTGAGATGAAGAGGGATTTGGATGTCTTAGTGCACGAATTTCAAAAGGCTAGTATGCAGGTACAGCAAGTAATTGGGAAAGCTAATAGAATGTTATCATTTATTATAAGGAAAGGTTGGACAGACTAGGCTTGTATCCTTTGGAGTTTAGAAGAGTAAGAGGTGACTTGATTGAAACATATAAGATCCTGAGGGGTCTTGACAGGGTGGATGTGGAGAAGATGTTTCCTCTGGTGGGAGAATCTAGAACAAGGGGTCACTGTTTAAAATTAAGGGGTCATCCATTTAAAATGGAGATGAAGAGATTTTTTTTCACTCAGAGGGTCATGAGTCTTTGGAACTCTCTCCCTGAAAAGGTGGTGGAAGCAGAGTCTTTGAATTTTTTAAGGCAGAGGTGGATAGATTCTTGGTAAGCAAGGGGGTGATAGGTTATCAGAGGTAGGTGGGATGCAGATCTGTGGTTACTATAAGACCAGCCATGATCTTGTTAAAAAATGGCGGAGCAGACTTGAGGGGCCAAATGGCCTACTCCTGCTCCTTGTCCATATGTATGTGGGGAGACGGAGGAATTGAGGTGGCTGTTCTTAGAGCAGAAAATGTTAAAGGGAGATTTGATAAGAAGTGTTCAAAATCATGTTAGCTTTTAATAGCGTAAAGGAGCTGTTTCCAGTGGCTGAGGACATAGATTTAAAGTAACTGGCAAAAAAAAACAGAGGTGACATGAGGAAAAATTGCACAGTGACAGGCCAGAGGATGGACTGCACTGTGGAATGCTGGTGGAAGCAGGTACAGTAATAACGTTCTGAAGGAAATTGGATAAGAACTTGAATAGGAGGAAATTGGAGGGCTCTGGGAAAAGAGCCGGAATGTGGGACTAATTGGATAGCTCTTTCAAAGAGCTGGCACAGGCACAATGGGCCGAATAGCCTCCTTCTGTGTTGAATTATTCTATAGTTCTATAACTCATGACTTCCAATTACGTCCATCCCTGTCTATAAGCAGCAGGACTTCGCCCGAGTATTGAACAGATCAGGTTGTCAGCCTCCAGACACGACCGGCATTTAGAAAAAGAAACTCTATAATTGGACAAAAAGTTAAAATTCCAGATTTGGCCCTTGTACTTCACAGCAATCCTAGTGAAAGCACTGTTACACCCGAGACTCTTTCAGTCATTTTTTCCATATCCGCAAGGGGAGAGCAAGGCTCCGCAGCACTACACCAGGTGAACTATTAAAACTTGAGTCACTGGGAGACAATTGGGAGGGAATTCCGAAGCTTAGGGCCTGGAACTGGTAGAGTGGTCTGGAGAGCTGACTTCATATCCAGTTTGAGGTGGTACAGGGGCCTCCTTGGAGGGGGTGACCTCATCACCTGATGGTACCTGAGCAGGGTAGTGCCATGGTGGGGGTTAAACTTAGTCTGGCAGCGACGGTTGCCAGCTCTGGTTTGAATTCTTCCTGGGAGTTTCACCGCATGACTATCATTCCCAATCGCTCCACCCAGTGGACCGGTAATTTTCCCGGCTCCAGCGTTACAACAAAGGAATTTGAAGAAAATTAAAGTAAAATGTGCTCAATGTGATTTTTCTCCCAGGCTGCTCACATTGGTATCCCAGAGTTTAATCTTTAAACCCTGAAGCCTCTGGTATACCTTGTTTTTAAAATGCTCATCCTTGTTATCATGCCCTCACTCAACCCTATCTCTGTAAATCCCTCCAGCCCTACGTCATCTGAGATATCGGCGCTCATCCATTTCCGGCTTCTTGCACTTCCCTGGTTTTCTTCACCCAACCGTTGGTGGCCGTACTTCAGTCGTCTAGGCTCTCAGCTTTGGAACTCGCTCTCTAAGCTGTTGTTACACAGGGTTGAATGAGTCTTTTTGATCTCCTGTGTCCTTTCTTTAAACCCTTCTGCAGTTGAGTTAAAATGTCTGGAGAGTGTGGGCATTGCTAACTGCACTCAAAACATTTTCTTTATAGAGAAAAAAAATCTGCTGTGAGAGGACTGTCCAAACCACACACGTGTGCAGGCTGCCTCTTGGCCTGCAAAGTTTGAATTCCAGCCAGGCGATGTAAACTGGTTTGCAACATAGACTCAGCCCAAGAGCCCCAAAGAAGCTTTCAGATGTTCAGCTGGCCATTCAAAAATGGATAGCATTAATTTCCTCTGACCCGATAGATCAACAACGTTATCCAGTGAGTCACTGAGGCCTCAAAAATGCTGGAAGATCCTGGATTTGATCCCAGATTTATTCCACTCCTTTCCCAAAGGTGCTGACTCATGTTGGCGCTCATCCAGTTCCTCATTAATGTAGCCATTCTCTCTGTGCAGTCTGGCCACAACAGTAGCTTTTACGCCTAGAGAGAGAAACACGTCTTTGCTTATCTCTCTATGTCTGTAAACTCTTCCAGTCCTACAATCCTCTTGAGATTGCTGCACTGCTCCAATTCTGCCCTCCTACCCATCCCTGATTCTCATTGCTGTATCTTCAGCTGCCTTGGCCCTAGGCTTTGGAATTCCATTCCTAAATCTCTTCACCATTCTCTCCTCCTTTTAAATGCTCTGTAAAATCTGCCTCTCTTTGAGCAAACTTTGGTCACCCTTTTTTTTAACTTTTTCATGGGGTGTGGGCATCGCTGACAAGGCCTGCTTTTGTTGCCCGTCCCTAATTGCCCTTGTACAGAGCGGCTTGCTCAGCCATTCCAGAATTCAGTTACGAGTCAACCGCATGGCTGTGGGTCTGGAGTCACATGTAGGCCAGATCGGGTAAGGATGGCAGATTTCCTTCCTTGGAGGACATTAGTGAGCCTGATGGGTTTTAAGTAAAGAAAAAAATCAATGATAGTTGTCATGGTCACCATTATTGATGGTAGCTTTATATTCCAGATTTATTCATTGAATTCATATTCCACCCGCTGCTATAGGGGGAATTTGAATCCATGTCCCCAGAGCATTAGCCTAAACCTCTGTATTACTAGTCTACTGACATTACCAGTATGCCACTGCCAACCCCCTGGGCTATATCTAAAATCTCCTTACGTAACTTCTATCACAACTGCTTTTTTGTCGATAACACTCTTGCAAAATGTCACAAGCTATTGAACTATAGCAAGAGGCGCAGTATAAATGCATTTTGTTGCTGCTGATCCCTAACCAGTGACCCCTGCTGATAAGAGCACTGCAGTGGATGTAGGGTACATATGCCACTCTCTTCAGCTCTAATGACCTACACAGTTGAACAGCTCACTGTCCAGACTCACAAGTAAACACCACTTGGACAAGGTAGTCAAGATCCTTGAAGCCTGACACTGGCAAGTAATCCTTATTTTGGAGAATATGGTGGGGGTGGAGGGAGGAGGCGAAATGGAGAATAAAATGGGGAGGAGGGAGGAAAGTAAGATGATAGTGCCAGGGACTGATGCATGTGTCTGGGTTAAAGAGCTCTTCTCTGTGGGAAACTTCAACTCTTATTCCTTCTTCAAGCGTAAGTCATTTTATGGTGTTGATTGACGGATATTGACTAGGGCACAGGTGGAGAAATTCTCCCCCTCTTCAAAATAGCGGTGGCGCGATCGTAACCAAAACAGCGAAATCTAATGGGGCTTTATTCTGTGTTGGTTGTCCCTTGTCTGCAGAAAGTTGTGTAAGAAAGTTCTTTAAACTGTGGGTGCAGTGTTTCCGAATGCCATCCTGATTTATCCCCATGTACATGGCAAAGCCCAGATTACAGTGGGCCATTCAAATAAGGCAAGATCTATAGATAACCAGCCTCTGGTGGGGCTTAAAGGATTTTATTAACCATTGTGGAGAAGATGAGAATGGAAATGACTGTGTTGAAACTCCCATTCAGCTGTGAAATTTAATTCAGCCACTGATGGAGGAAAGTATGAGTTTAGACCCAGAGAATTAATAAAATGCATGACTGTTCTCTTCTAGACGTGTTATCGCTACTTGACACAGTGCGGATGCTCGGAACAGGATTTGCATATCTGTCACAGACTGTGCTTCCTGACTGGAGTTGTCACGGTTGCATGTAATTTCATACGCCAGTGGCTTTCCCATGGTGTTACGGGTTGTTGGAGGCTCTGCTGTTAAGTGCTAACCTGGCCTGGTCCCTTTCAAAACAACTGAACTTAATGGCTAAATCCAGGTAGTGTTAGCCAATTGTAAACGACCGACTCAACCCTGACAGGTAGACCAGTTTGTGAGAGCGATGGTTGACCTCTTGTGTTACGTCTCTAAAATTTGGAACACTTTTTAAAAGCTTATCATTGCTCAGTTGTTTTCCTTCAGTCCATAAAGAATGACTCTTATCTTATCATTTTTACTTTTTAAGTTTGATGCTCTTCATAGCTCAAGAGACGGCCACCACTTTTACCTTCCAGGCACTGAGCCACCCTGAGACTCTTCTCAGGAGTGGATAACAAGGATTGACTCCTAAATATTATGAAGAGATATTAGGTCAGATGACCAAAAGTCAGGCCAATGAGATAGGTTTGAAATGGAGGAAAGCAAGCTGGAGAGATTTCGGGAGGGAATTCCAGAGCCCAAAGGAAGCTGAAGCCATGGCTGCAGATGGTGGAGCGATTAAAATTGGTGGGGGGAGATATACGAGACACTAGAAAGGGAGAAGTTTGCGGAGTTCTCGGAGGGTTGCAGGGCTGTAGGATGTTATAGAGATGGGGAGGCGTGGTGAGGCCATGAAGTCCCTTGAAGATCAGGATGAGAATTTTAAAATCAAGGTGTTACTCAACCAGGGCCTAATGTTGATAGAACACAAGAAATAGGAGCACGAGTAGATCACACAGCCCATTGAGCCTGCTCCACCATTTAACATGATCATCACTGATTTTGGGCTTTAACTCCATTTTCCTGCATGCTCCCCATTCCCCCTGATTCTCCGGGAAACCAAAAATCTGTCCCTCCCAGCCTGAAATGTACACAACGATGGAGCATCCACAACCCTCTGGGGTAGAGAATTCCAAAGATTCACAACCATTTGAGTGAAGTAATTTCTCCTCATCTCAGCCCTAGATGATCAGTCCCTCATCCTGAGATTGTGCCCCCGTGTTTTAGATTCCCCGACCAGCAAAAACAATCTCTGTGTTCACCCTATCAAACCCCTCCAGAATCTGTGTTCCAATGCTGTTCTATATGCACTGTTAAGGCTTCCTTAATAATAGATTCCAACCATTTTCCAATGAATGATGCTAAGCTAGCTGGCCTGTAGTTCACTGTTTCTCTCTCCTTTCTTGAAAAGCGTGGTAACAATTGCTAACTTCCAATCTGATGGGGGCTGTTCCCAAATCTAAGGAATATTGGCAAATCATAGCCAGTGCATCCACTATTTCTCCAGCTCTCTCTTTTAGAACCCTAGGGTGTAGGCCATCAGGTCCTGGGGTTTTGTTGGATTTTAGTCTCTTAAGTGTCTCCAGTACTTTATTTCTGCTGATAATAATTTCCTTAATTTCCTCACTCTTTTTAGCTCCTAGATTACCATCTATTCCTGGTAGGAAACGTGTTTCTTCCACTAAGAAGACAGGCACAAAATATTTGTTCAATGCCTCTGCCATTTCCTCATTCCCTGTGATAATTTCTCCTGTCTCTGCTTCTAAGGGGCCAATATTTACCTTAGCTTCTTGCTTCCTTTTTATATATTTTTTTATATTTATTCATGGGATGTGGGCTTCGCTGGCTGGGCCAGCATTTATTGTCCATCCCTAGTTGCCCTTGAGACAGTGGTGGTGAGTTGCCTTCTTGAACCGCTGCAGTCCATGTGGTGTAGGTAACACCCACAGTGCTGTTAGGGAGGGAGTTCCAGGATTTTGGCCCAGCGACAGTGAAGGAATGGCGACATATTTCCAAGTCAGGATGGTGACTTGGAAGGGAACTTCAAGGTGGTGGTTTTCCCATCTATCCACTGCCCTTGTTCTTCTAGATGGTAGTGGTCATGAGTTTGCAAGGTGCTGTCGAAGGAGCCTTGGTGAATTCCTGCAGTGTATCTTGTAGATGGGACACACTGTTGCTACAGTGCGTCGGTGGTGAAGGGAACGAATGTTTGTGGATGAAGTGGCAATCAAGTGGGCTGCTTTGTCCTGGACAGTGTCAAACTTCTTGACTTATAGTTATAAAAGCTCTTACAACCTGTTTTAATATTTCTGGCTAGTTTACTCTCATATTCTATTACTTTCCCTTTTTATTAACTTTTTGAGGCCCTCTGCCAGTTTCTAAAACTTTCCCAATCCACAGACTCGTTGCTGTTTTTTTTGCAACTTTATAAACCTCTTCCCTCAATCTAACACTGTCCTTAACTTCCTGAGTGAACCATTGATGGCTCTTTCTTGTTCAGTGTTTGTTTTTCAATGGTATGCAATTTTGCTGAAAAAACAAAAGTCCAGCGAGAAAGACTCATCGGTAGATCAGCGACTACAGGTGAACGGGACTTGGTGTGAGTGAGTTAGGACACGGGCAGCAGAGCTTTGGATGAGATCCAGTTTACAGGAGCCGGAAGATGGGAGGCTGGTCAGGGGAGCATTGGGATAATTGAGCCCGGGGATAACAAATCCCATGCCCGCTGTGGAATCTAGAGACTGGAGATCGAATTGTCCGGTTCTGTTGGCAGCGGACATCACGGCAGACCGGGGGGGGGGGGGGCGGGGTGGGGGGAAGGTGTGGATAATAATACGACGTGAGGGTCAGAAATCGGTGTCATGCCTGCGTGAAAGCACAGCGGGATCAGCCGATGGTATCCATCATGGCGGAACGCGAATCCCGCTGGAGGCCGAGGGGAACCCAATTTGGATCCCAGTAATGGGATGCAAAGTAAGGCCCCCCCCCAACCTTGCCTGATTTACTGTTCTGCTGGCAGGAAAACACCGCACTTGGTGCAAATCTAGGACAATTCTGCCCTCAGTTCCTGAATCTGCTTAAAGGTGAAGACTCCCTGGCCAGGCTTTTCCGGACCCCCACGGTGGGGCCATTGAATTCTCTGTTCACATCCGCGGGACCGGAAGATCCTGCTGGCGTGAAGGCCTGGAAAATTCCGGCCCCTGTGTTTTAATTTTCGAAAACCTGCTCCTTTAATCTGTCAAATAGCATCTCAACCCCACAGAAATGTGACTCTCTCTGTTTCCAAAAAGTGGGACCAAGTAGCACTTTGGAAGGTAGCCAAGCTATGTCTTTTGGTATTTTGGTTCCTATGATACATGTAAACACCTTCAGTCTCCGCTCAGATCATTCTGATCTGGAGTAGCTTCGAAGAGCAAGAGCTAAGGCTGCACTCCAGTGGCTCAGAGCCTAATGGAAACAGAGCAGAGTTGTGCTAATGCACATAACATCAACAGTCTTCCCAAATCTATCCTGAAGCTTAATTCATGTATCAAAAATCTATTAAAAATGTTACAGTAAAAGAAAAATAACCTCCAGGCATTAACATTTTATAGGATAAGGTGCTTCAGTTACTTGGATAGATTGGAGCTGGGACTGTCCTCCTTGGAGAAGAGAAGCTTGAGAGATTTGATAGAGGTGTTCAAAATCATGGCCTGGACAAAGTAGATTGGGAGAAACTGTTTCAATTGACAGAAGGAGCCAGGCAGGGGACACAGATTTAAGGTACTTGGCAAAAGTGCCCATAGCAACATGGGAAAATCTTCATAGCGTAATGAATGTTTGTGATTGGGAAAGCACTGTCTGAGAGTGTGGTGGAGGCAGATTTATTTGTGGCATTCAAAAGGGAATTGGATAAGCTTCTAAAGGGAAAATAAAAAATTGCAGGGCTATGGGGAAAGGTCAGGTCAGTGGGACTAGGCACGTTGCTGGGGAAGTGGTGGTAAAGTGTTATTATCACTGGATCAGTATTCCAGAGACCAGGAGAATGACCTAGGGACTCAGGTTTGAGTCCCACCACAGCAGATGGTGAAATTTGAATTGAGTAAAAATCTGGAATTAAAACTGATGGTGACCATGAAACGATTGTCTTAAAAGCCCATCTTGTTCACTAATGCCCTTTAGGGAAGGAAATCTGCTGTCCTTACCTGGTCTGACCTACATGTGACTCCAGACTCTCAGCAATGTGGTTGACACTTAAAAATACCCTCTGAACAAGGGCAATTAGGGATGGGCAATAAATGCTGGCCTAGCCAGCGACGCCCTCACCCCCATGAAGAAATTTTTAAAAATTGCTCTTGCAGAGGGCTGGCATGTACTTGATGGGCCAAATGGCCTCCTTCTGTGTGATTCTATTCTATGATATGTGTGAATGGAATCAGTGGGACTTATTTCACACTCCTGTGTTTCCACTTTTACCCTCTCCTCACTGGGTCTCGCTTTTCATCATTTTAAAGGGGATGGGAGTGGGGCAGTGTGGAAGTTCAAAGCACCCTTTTATTGATGTCCATGATGCATTTTTATTCTCCTCTTTTTCCCAGCCAGTCCCATTTTCTACCCCCCCACCCCCCCAGGCCCCCGAGGGTGCAAACTCATTGTTCTGGGGTGGGTTTATGAGGGCACTGTCCCTTACTGCACCCAGAAGCTTATCCTGCGCAACATGAGCCTTGGAGGTGAATGTTAATCGCTCATCTGACCACTGGGGGCAGGGATTAGACTTGCCAGCTCTGATTGGCAGCTATTCCTGGAGGTAATGTCGGAAGTTCCCCGTGCTCCAATCCCCCTGCCCTGTCAAACGGCCTTCTATCCCCATTTGTCCAATATAACTGACAAACCAACGTGGCTTTTCTCCCATGTTTTGCTTGAAGCTGTGTCCGGGAGATGAATCTTAAATTCCTGGACACTCCAGGACAACCCTAGAGGGTTGGCAGCATTAGCGAGGTGAGATTATTATCAGGGAGGAAAGGAGGCAGTGAAGGCTGATCGTGTCCACGCCCTGCTTCTCAACATTGTTTTAAACAAGATAACTGTCCTTCTCCACCGCTTGAAAACTGGCAAGAAAGGACTTTTATTTATATAGCGCCTTTCACGGCCTCATGACCTGGCACTTTACAGCCAATGAGGTAGTTTTGAAGTACAGTCATTGTGATAATTTAGGGAACGTGGCAGCCAATTTGTCCACAGCAAGCTCCCATAAACAGTAATGAGATTTTTTTTCAATGATGTTGGCGAGGATGTTAGGGAGAACTCTGCTTTTCATTGAAATAGTGCCATGGGATCTTTTATGTCTACCTGAGAGAGCAGAAGTGGCCATTGGTTTAACATCACACCTGAAAGACAGAAGGTGAGAAGGGCAATTTTAAAGGTAGACACTGGGTATGAGGTGCGGAAGCTGCCACTACTGGTGTTGAATGTATCTCCTTCAGTATCAAAACCAGTCGTTTCACCCACAGGAGGTAAGGATGTTCCTGACCACAAGCCAAGTCTGACTGAAGGAAACGGAAAATAACTAAAGCAGAAGGATCGGCTCAAGGGAATCGAGAGATTGACGGGCTGAAGAAACGCTGAGAGTGTGGGAAGAATGGAAACCCAATTAAGGAGAACCGATGGAAAACTGAGGGTCCCTCTTATACTGGCAGCTTTGGGAGAATTGACAGTTCTGCTAAAATGACCTGAATTTACTACTGCTGAGTAATGCTAAATATTCATAGAACTACATCGAGTCTACAGCACAGATACAGGCATTCGGCCCAATTGGTCCATGTTGGCTTTTATGCTCCACACGAGCACCTCCCCCCCACCCCCAACCCTTCCTCATTGAACCCCATCAACATATTCTTTCATCCCTTTCTTCCTTGTGTACTCATCTGGCTTTCCCTTAAATAGATTTGATACTATTCACCTCAACCACTGCCTGCGGTGGCAAGCTGCACGTACTCACAACTCTCTAGCTAAAGAACGTTCTGCTGCTGGATTTACAGTGACTTACCTGAAATTTATGGTCTTTAGTTTTACTCTCCCCACCACCCCCCCCACAAGTGGAAACGTCTTCTGTATGTCTACCCTATCAAACGCCTTCATCAGGTCCCTTGTCAAATATATTGATTTGAACTTTCTCTGCCTCTATTCTTTCCTTCTTCAGGTTTTGATTGTCCAACAAATATGATCCTTATGTCTATGATCTCTGAGGGCAATGGGATACTTTTGGTTTTTTTTGTCTACTTAAATCAACTCAGATGTTGTGTTCTGCTTGTCATGTGTGAATTTCCTTTAAATTCTGGCTTCTCTTTACTGAGGGTGCTGAATTTTAACAGGGGTACAGTCCCGAGGCAAGAGCCTCCCCAGTGAATGCCGATATTTATGCAGGCCACTGAACGTTGTTGGCGTACTAGAGACTGTGATGGGCATCATGGACAATCATGTTCCTGTTCATTCATTTTCTGAAGGGACTGTGCCATCAGGAGCAGGACTTTTATCTCATTTATTTCCCCCCTCCCAAGTTCCCGAGTCGAATGATATCATTCTGTAATACCTCTTTGGCGCAGGTCTGCTAAGTTGACACCATTTGGGATCATACTGTGCAGTAACCTGATTGTTTTTATTCAGTTGTTGCCAGTACAAGAATGAATTAAATTGGGCTCTTCTCTCGTGATATTTTTGGCCCACACAGGCACATGCTAACACATTCTTTGAAAAGCCAGGTAAAGGAAAAGAGAGAGAGAGAGAAAACGGTGCTCAGGCCCCTATAGCTTCCATTTGTCTGACCCACACAGCAGGCCAGAGGGATTCTGGGAATTACAGCCGCTTCAAGTTGACCAACTGTGTCACATGACAACTGGGCAGCCTAGGCAAAGTCAGCAGAATGAAACCCCCTCCCTCGTAATCTCGGGCTCTGGACTGTAAACAGCTCCACATTTCCAGGGAGAAAGCTCCTGACGCTTAATCAGATGCTGGGCCGATAGGTTAGATACCTCTCCACCTTTTTCTCCTTAAAAAATACCTACTTAATATCTCCTTATGTGACTTGGTATCAATTTTCTTCTGACAAGCCTGTGAAGTGCCTTGGGATGTTAAAGGCGCTATATAAATGTAAGTTGTTATCGTCCGCGATGAGTCTCAGACTGGAGGTGATAAACATTTGAGAAGGTGATTGCCTCTTGGCTGATCCTAAGTTGGTTCTTTGGCGCTGGGGGATGTTTGGAGTGGTTTAGAGGACAGGAAGTAATGCTATAGCAGCACTCCTGTATAAAATGCTCAAGTTAGATCCCTCAGTCAAATGAAAAGCGACAGATGAAATTATGTAATTTGCTTCGAGTTAGTTTATTTTAAAACACAATTTGAGAGTTATTAATGCTTCAATCTATTCTGGCTGGGCTGGTTGAATGTACACAAGCCTAACCTTACCCAAAGAATAAGGATAAGGGCGGTGATGGAGGAGACCAGTAATGTCAGTTGATTCAACAAAAAGGATAGTCAATGTGTCATACTCAATACATATCCCGCTAACAATGTAATGAATGTGTCAAGTAATATCTGATGATGAAGGGGAAGATTAGAAAGCAGTTGCTGTAACAGGGATGGTTTGCTTTGTCTCCATTTCTTGCCTTATGATGAGTTTACTATTCTCCTTTGAATCGACCCTGCAATGGCCTCTCCCCTTGTGTCTATTATTCCCCCTCACCCTCCCAGGGCCCCGATTGTTCCTGCACTGATTCTTGCTGCAGTTTGGTTCTATAGTCATCTGGTTCCATTTCACTACACCAAGAGGATCAACCTTCCTGTTTGAGCTCAGACCACATGCAGGCTATTTGGCTGTGAAGGCCATCACAGTTGAATCTCTGAGGTCTATTTTCCAGCAGGGATTATAGGACGGTGGGGACCCTTGGCTGATTATTTTTTTTCCTTGACTGTAAGATGTTGAGGTCAACTGCTGCATCCTCTCTGCTGCCTCAGCTAAAGCCAACTGACTCTTGATTTTGGGTATGGAAACTGTGCCATGGCCCAGGGCTTAAACAGAGTCAGACTTCCCTTTTGTGCCCCAATAGTCATGCAGCACCAACTGGGGATAGCAACTGCGTGCCAGCATTGCACAAAAGAAAGATTTGCATTAATTTAGCACCTTTCATGACCTCAAGACCTGCCAGAGCACCTTTGCTGTCAATGCGACATCTTCAAGGTGGAGTCATTGTCTTATTGTAGGAAATGCAGCTGCCAGTTTGTGCACAGCAAGCTCCCACAAACAGCAATATGATCATGACCAGATAATCTGTATTTTAGTGATGTCGGTTCAGGGATGAATAATTGGCCAGGGCACCAAGAAGATCTCTCCTGATCTTTGACATACTAGCTGCGGGATCTTTTACGCCCACTGTAGAGGGCAAACAGGACCTCGGTTTTACATCTCGTCTGGAAGATGACAATGTAGTACTACTTCAGTACTGCACTGGGAGATTTCAAGGAGTGGAACTTACATCCACAATCTTCTATCTTGGAGGTGAGAGTGCTACCAATTGATCTGTTTAAATGCCAAGTCTTTTTTTCATAGAGGGAGAGTAATGTTTCTGTGTCGATAAGAACGTGTGACCTACTAATCTTATCCTTTAATGTTGTCTTGAGTTGAGAACTGAGAAAGAAAATTGAACAGTTCAGCTGAGAATGAGACATAGAGACGATATATGTTATATAGATTCCTGTTGCTGTGCTAGGACTGAGGCCCATAGGGCTTGGGGGAGGCAGAAACAGCTAATGGGCAGCAAGCACCAAGTTAAAGCATCAATCATGATGGCAAAGAGTAGTTTTTGAATGTCAGAGTTATTAGAGGAATTGAGACATTAAGTGAGACAAGTTTGATCACAGCTCGGTTATAGTTAGAGCTAAATCAGCCTTTACATTTTTTATTAAAATTCCACCAGATGCAGAAATAATGTTGATACCAATGTTTGCTGTGCGAAAAAAAAAAAGGCAAAATTCGGGTCACCAACTCTGGTTGGACATTTTTGTCATCACATGACACTCATACCTCAAACTGCCCCAGCGTCATGCTCCTCCCATTGGTGGTTCAACACATACCTCATCAAAGCGCACCCAATCGGAAAGCGAACAGGCACTTTGTGATTGGCTGGCAGCATTTAACACCCGCCCTGCCATGCTCCCATCTCCCATTTCTTTTATATTCAGTAAATGAAAGTGTTTGAAGTAAATGGGAAGAAAACAAACACATTGGGCTGGACTTTCGCCGAGTCAAGATGACTTTTAAGAATGGCAACCGGGCCCTGATTCAGGGACTCCTGACCCCATTCCTAGGGTTTCCAATTTTTGGCAGTTCCTTTTAAGTGTTCGTGATTATTTAGGTTGTGATCCCTACCAGGCTGGCTCCATTGTGGGAATAGGCATGTCCTTGTAGTCCACTGCAATTTTAATGGAGTTGACCCAGCTTTCCAAAGAGTCGTGGTTCACAACACCTCAGAGGTGTCATGAGCCAAAGCTAAGTTTAAAAGGTCCTCCTCATGCCACCAGTGCCAAGGTATGTCATGCCCCCTCGAGCAACCCTTATGGCCCCTCATTACCCCATGTCTAGTTTTGACACTTCCATGCCCATTCCAACACTATACAATCTAGAAAAACAATGAACCCTCTACTGAGAGTAGGACGTGTAAAAAAAATGCTTTAAAAATATCATTAATTGATAACTTTGCACTTTCTTTAAAAAAAACCTCCTTTTTACTATAGGCCAATAAATGTGTCAACCATCCAGATCCTTTAAAGCATCAACAGCAGAAACTGCAAGCACCGGCGCTCAGGCATTTTAGTACTCTAATGGATGTCTGGGTTCTCAGCCAGGAATCCATGACGATGCATGGTTGGAGCCCAGAAATCCCTTAGCCTGTTGAAACACCTGAGCCCCAAGGAAAACAATACTTGAATGATGGCTCTGGCTCTCTGATCTGTGCTATGATTTTCATAATGTTTACACAAAATACAGAGGTTTCAAGTGCTTGCAGTCTCTGCTATTGACACTTTAAAGGGTCTGAATGATTGGCACTTCTATCGGCCATTAGTATAAAGGAGCTTTTTATTAAGAAAGTGGAAAGTTGTCAATGAATGACCTTTTATAAAACAGCCCACTTCCACTATTGGGTCCATTGGTGTTAACTGTGTATAATGGGTGAATGGGCGCGGCAGCTCCAGAGCTTGGCAATGGGGTGGGGGGTGCATACCCGGGCATGAGGGAGACCATAGGGAGTGGATGGAAAGCATTTGTGGCGGGTGAGGGCTGGAGGGCCTTCATGTTTTTATTTTAACTGGGACGAGCCTTTTTAAACAGCCCACCTTGGCACCCTGCAGCACATGTGGCTCCACATTTTTTTCCTGGCTCGGCTTGTGAACTGCAGCCCAGACCCATCTACCCATAATGACAATCCTTTCTTAGCGGGCACCATTCTCCTGAGACGGGCAGGCGGGCAGAACCAGGAACTTTCCTGACTCTTGCTACCTGCCTGGAGGATGAAAATCCAGCCCGTAATTATAATTTAAAAAAAAAGTGCTGGAAATACTCAAGAGGTCCGGTAGCACCTGTGGAGAGAGAACAACATAGAGTTAATGTTTTAGGTTTGTGATTCATCTTCCACTTTCAGTTGCAGTTGGTCTTGGCACCTTGGCTTGACTGGAAATCAATCAGCTGCCCCTGACTGTTGTCCAAAACTCTGCCCTACACAATGGCCTACTCCCACTCCTATTTCTCATGCTCTCATAAACATAAATTGAACTGCTCGTGCAATACTCTGTTCACATGGGAGCTGAGACGCAGTGAGCATTGGGGTAAGGTACAGCGAGTCAAGGTTCCCAAATCATAACACGGAAGAAAGATGCTATCTGGCCTGCAACGTTCTTTGAAAGAACTAGTCAATGAATTCCACTCTTCTGGTGCCCTCCATGGAACATCACCTTGACATGGTGGAGAGGCTTGTGTAGTCTGATGGTCCCTTGAGCGATGCAGTCAGCAGGCTGAACTTGCATTGGGCAAAAGAAACTCTCCTTATCTCCCCCTAGCCAATTACCTAAAATCTGTGTCTTCTGCTCTCTGACCTGCCTGCCAGTGGGAACTGGGTGAAACTATCAAAACACTTGCCCAATTTGAACACCTCCACTAAATGTCCCCGTCACGATCTCTGTTCCAAGGAGAGCAACCCCAACTTTTTTCCAGGTATTTTTGTTTTTGTTTTTGTTTTGGATTTCCAGCATCCGCAGTTTTTTTTGCTTTTACCCAACTTTTCCAGTCTGTCCGCGGAACTAGGGGGAAAGAAAAAAATCTCTCTTCCCAGCATCGGACACCGTGGTCTAGCCGGTGATTTATTAATCGTTTAGGTATTTTGCCCTTTTAATTCCAGGTCAGTTTTGGAATTGGGGGAATGGCTGTGCAGTGAACCCTGGCTAATTCAGGCCATCGTGCATGGATTGATCCAATCAGAATAACATATATTTTTTTAAAGGGAAATGCGGCAGGATGGAGGAGTACTGAAGTCGAAGAGGAGTCCATGCAGCTACTTTTCTTTCATAATTTACAGCTTCAGCAACTGGAACTAAAATAAGAGCACAAATAAGGGCGGATTAGCAATAATGGCGTTAATTGATTTAGAGACTGCCATTAAAACTGCCCAGCCTAAAATTGGCCTTTGCTGTTCAGCATTAAAGGGAGTTTTGCGCTCCCTTGTCTGCCAATTAGTCTTTGGTGTTGGCCACTGATTTAATTAATCTTCCGCATGACTGTTGGTACAGAAATGCTTTCTGTCTTGTGGCATCACCTCACTAGTCTGCTTCGGTTTTCTTTGCAATTAAGTTTGCTTATAGGGTGGTGACTGAATACATTGTTCTAAAGTAAAAATGAGGCCATGAAGTAATGAGTTGACAGGACATGGTTTGATTAGGTGCAAAGTGTCACCGTTAATCTGGCTGCACTGCCGTAAGTAATCCTTTGTCTGTATTTTAAATCCAGGAGGGGTTATGGATGAAAACTAATTGTACAAGTGGAATCTTTGGAATTCAAATCTTTGTGTCTGTCTCTGTTTCTGTTTCTCTCTCTCTCTCTCTCTCTCTGTCTCTCCGTCTCGTGTCCCTTTCCTTATTCCATCCTCCCACTCTCTTTATTTTTCGAGCACCCCTCATTATAAAAGACAAAACGCAAGAGAAATAACTGTAAAAAATACAAATTACCAAGATTTCTGGTGAAGCCAGAAACAAGTTGAGTTTGGTCAGAAAGCAGTAAGGGAGCAGTGAGGCATTCCGACGCTTCAGAAAGTATAAATTTTGAAAACTTTACATGCTAATGGGCGAATGATAACAGGAGAGTTTTTGGGGCTGGCCACTTGTTTTTTTTTTCTGCTGAGATCATAAGAATGAGGAGCTGGAGGAGGTCTTGGCCCCTCGAACTTCCTCTGCCATTCAGAAAGATCACAGCCCATCTACACCAGCTTCACTTTCCCAATTTAGCCCCTGTGGTCTCCAGTTCTCATTATGCCAATCTCAGGGCTCTCTTCTGGTACAATAGGGGAGGAGTTTTATTCACTGAAGGCTCTTGTCTTGGTATCATGGGCTGAGCTGTCATTTTCACTTACTTGTTCTTTTCAGAAGAAACAAAGGCTACGGTGAATCTTGGTTCGCCCAGTTGGTGGGGGGGGGGGGGAATGCAATTTAGAGCCATGGGGCTGGATTTTACAGCCGCAAGGTGGGTGGTGGGGGGTGGGGGGGCGGCGGTGGGGGGGAGGTGGCAGGGGATGGTGGCTGGGAGCATGTAAGATACAAAGGGTGCCAGTCGACCACCTTCCTCTCCACCCCCAAGCTGTTCCCCATAATACAGCAGGTAGGCAGAGGCTGAAATCAGTATCCGACCCAGCATTTTGAAATAAATAATTAAGGGTCAATTAAGCTCATCGACAAGCCAGTTGATCCATATGCCATAAAATGGTTGGCACGGGAAGGGGGGGCAGGCTGTTTTTAAATAAATGTTTGTCAAGGTGGGAAGGAAGTGGAGGCACAGCATTCGGGGGAGGAGCCCATTGCAAACTAGAGATACCCCCTCCCTAAGGCATTACCCCCCACTTTGTTTTCCCCCTCCTGGACTCAAACATGGGCCCTCCCAACCCCCTCGCTCCCTCCCAACCCCCTCGCTCCCTCCCTCATCTGCCCAATCCCTCCCCGTCAAAGACCCCTGATTTATCTGTCTCCAGAAGCCATCAATCTTAGTCGTGGACCTGCTAGCAGTCCCGGCACCACCCACCACTGAGTTCTGGCAAGGGTGGGACGGCTAGAGCTGCCGGCCTATCAGATTGGCTGGCAGCTGTCAAGGGAGAGTCTTCCTCCCACTGAGGGGCGGAAGTCCCACTCTCTGCTCTTTTAGCCCACCGGCAACACGTTATGGCCACAGGGTTAGGGCTGCAAACTGTAATTGTGTATTGTTGTGGGTTTCACCACATGACTTGCCCCCACACTCCATCTATCCTTGTGACGCACTGCCTTATAACACCATTCGGAAAGCAAAAAGACTTATTACCCAATTGGATGATGCTTGACTATCAGCCAAACAGTCTCCCCCCCCCGCCCCCCCTCCCATTTCTGATATGTTTATATCTGGTAAAGAGAAATATTTGAAGAAAATGACAAAAAAAAAATCTATTTTAATGTCCCGATGATTTTTCTCCAGGGTTGCACACAGCAGTATCCGAGAGATCGATCTTCAATTCCTGGAGACTCCAGGCCAATCCTGGAGGGTTGGCAACCCTATGCAGGGCAGATTTCCTTTAGGTTTTTCAGCTGTCAGCTGACTCGTGCAGCAGGGGGTGGGGGGATGGGTATGTAATATACCCCCCTGTGAAATCCAGCCCATAGAAATTTAAACATGGTGAGGGGCCATTTTGGTGTAACCAATATTGACTCTGCAAAGTTATCTACACTTGACCCATTTCTCCATGTCCTTTAATGCTTTCCTTCAAATGTTTAGCTAGCTTTCTCTTAAATCCACTTCTTTAGTAAAGCATTTCACATGTTCGTGATCTCTTGTGTAGGGAAAGCCAATTTTCTAAATTTTCCCTTGATGCTTCTAATGCTAATCCTAAATTTACGTCTTCTCATTATAGACTGACCATCCAGTCAAAATAATTTTCGACTATTTAACTTGTTAGTTAGATCAGCCTTCAATGTTTATTCATCGTTGCCCATGTGTAGGTTGTGTGAGCTGCCTCCTGAAGCATTGCAACCCGTGTGGTGTAGCTGGGGAGCTCCAGGATTTTGACCCAGTGCCAATGAAGGGACAGTGATATTTTTACAAGTCAGGATGGTGCGTGATGTCAAAGGGAACTTGCAGTTGTTGGTATTCACATGCAGCTTCTGCCCTTGACCTTCTAGGTGGTAGAGGTCACAGGTTTGGATGGTGCAGGTGGAGAAACTATTCATTACTTTCACCAGATCTCCTCTTGAGCTCCCCTGCTCTGGTGTGTGCAGCACTGGTCGGTAAAAGCCCATCATAACCATATCCTATGTACAATCCTGCTGAATCCATGTTGTGTTTTTCCCATGGCTCCAATGCTCTTTTTATAACAGGGGGCCCATGAACCATGCACAATACCCCAGCCTTGGCCACCACACAACTTTGGGCATCTGTTTTTTCCTGTGCAGAAGTTTAAGTACAAAACCTGGTATGAAGGAAGAATGCAAACCAGGAAGATCCCAGCTTCACTTACCATATTGTGCTGAGCAAGCTGGTTTGGGCTGGAAGTTGAGATATTAAAAAGCCTGGGCGAAAAAGGAGAAAGATCAGAAAATGTTAGACATCCTGCTCCTTGCCCACTTGCTCCTGGTGAATGGTGTTGGTGTCTTGTCTAATATCTGCACATAGGCAAACACACATGCACATACACACACACACACACACACACAATCATTCACATACACAGACACACACACACACACACACACACACACACACACAATCATTCACATACACACACACACAATCATTCACATACACACACACAATCATTCACATACACACACACACACACACACACAATCATTCACATACACACACACACAATCATTCACATATACACACACACAATCATTCACATACACACACACACACAATCATTCACATACACACACACACAATCATTCACATACACACACACACACACACACAATCATTCACATACACACACACACAATCATTCACATACACACACACACACACACAATCATTCACATACACACACACACAATCATTCACATACACACACACACACACAATCATTCACATACACACACACACACAATCATTCACATACACACACACACACACAATCATTCACATACACACACACACACACAATCATTCACATACACACACACACACACACACACACACAATCATTCACATACACACACACAATCATTCACATACACACACACACAATCATTCACATACACACACACACACACACACACACAATCATTCACATACACACACACACACACACACACACACACACAATCATTCACATACACACACACACACACAATCGTTCACACACACACACACACACACACAATCATTCACACACACACACACAATCGTTCACACACACACACACACACACACAATCATTCACACACACACACACAATCATTCACATACACACACACACACACACACAATCATTCACATACACACACACACAATCATTCACATACACACACACACACACACACAATCATTCACATACACACACACACACACACACACACAATCATTCACATACACACACACACAATCATTCACATACACACACACACACAATCATTCACACACACACACACACACAATCATTCACACACACACACACACAATCATTCACATACACACACACACACACACACACACAATCATTCACATACACACACACACACACAATCATTCACATACACACACACACACACACACACACACACAATCATTCACATACACACACACACAATCATTCACATACACACACACACACACACACACACACACAATCATTCACATACACACACACACACACACAATCATTCACATACACACACACACACACACACACACACAATCATTCACATACACACACACACAATTATTCACATACACACACACACACACAATCATTCACATACACACACACACACACACACACACACACACACAATCATTCACATACACACACACACACAATCATTCACATACACACACACACACACAAAATCATTCACATACACACACACACACACACACACAATCATTCACATACACACACACACACACACACAAAATCATTCACATACACACACACACACACACACACAATCATTCACATACGCACACACAATCATTCACATACACACACACACACACACACACACACAATCATTCACATACACACACACACACACACACACACACGCATATTTTGCACCAGTCACCAACGGGCAATGAGTAGGATGGCCATCTCTACCGAGGGTAGTTGACATGAGAAGAATGAGCACATAGATATACTATGACGGAGAAATCGTTACCACTGGAATCGACCCCTAGCAGGAGTCAGCATTATCAGGGAAGGGAAGGAAGACGTGGGAGGAAACAGAAATAATTTGTGCGTACGTCTATTTTCGAGCAGGTATGAAGGTGCGGTGTGGCTAGATGTCCAAAGTGCACCAGACATCGGAGAGAAAGCAAGCTTGCATTAATGTCATGCCTTTCATGACCCTGAGGACATCCCAAACTGCTTTACAGCCAGCGAAGTACTTTAGAAGTGCGGCTGCTGTTGTAACGTTGGAAAGGTGCCAGAGACACTGGCCTGAATTTTCAGTAGGACGGGCAGATGAACTGGTGGGACCGCGAGCGGTCGGGAACCGGACCACGGACCACCATCGGCATGCGATGAAAAGCCCAGCGCTGCCGGGGTTGGGGGGTGGGAGCAGGCCAGGCAATGATGTCAGCGTGGGCTTGGGCGAGCACTGAGAGAAAGCTGCCTGAAGACAGGGAGCTGCCTTGGGGAGCTGAAGAACCGAAACCCAGGAAATAAAGTGTTTTAGAAAAGGAAGAAGATGTCCAAGCATCACAATCAGGCACCTGAACTTGTAGGTCATAAAAATGCTGCCCACAGATTTCTATTTTTTATTTTGTTTAATAACGGAAATCCCATCCCACCCTTGGATGAGGTTTGATGAGAAATATAAAGGCCGCCTGGTCGATTCATCCGTCCGCCCAGCTTAAGGTTGGACAGGCCACGTGAATGACAGGCGGTTACACAGCCGGGTTTAATTGCCCTCCTACTTGTCGGTGGGTTTCTGACTTTTGCGCCTCCCCGCCAGCCGAATATCGTGCGAGCGCAGCCTGATGTCATCTCGCGCGAATTCACGCCCGAATGGGCCTTGCGCGTGCTGCCCGATTGGCGTAAAATTCAGCCCCCACAAAGAGCGGCGTGAGAACGGTAAAAACAGATAATCTGCTTCTTTTTTTCAGTAATGTTGATGGAGGGATAAATATTGGCCAGGGCACCAGGGATAATCACCCTGCTCCTCTTTTAAAATAGTGCATAGGGATCTTTTACATCCACCTGGGAGGCCAGACGGGTCTTCAGTTTAATGTTGGGCCCGAAAGGCAGCCCCTCCAACAATGCGGCACCTCCTCAATGCTGACCCTCTGACAGTGCAGCATGCCCACAGTGCTGACCCTCCGACAGTGCAGCACACCCTCAGTGCTGACCCTCCGACAGTGCAGCATTCCCTCACTGTTCAACCTCCGACAGTGCAGCATTCCCTCAGTGCTGACCCTCCGACAGTGCAGCATTCCCTCAGTGTTCAACCTCCGACAGTGCAGCAAACCCTCAGTGTTGACCCTCTGACAGTGCAGCACTTGCTCAGTGTTCAACCTCCAACAGTGCAGCACTCCCTCAGTGTTGACC
The DNA here is from genome assembly GCF_017639515.1 of Carcharodon carcharias. Classification (NCBI taxonomy): domain Eukaryota; kingdom Metazoa; phylum Chordata; class Chondrichthyes; order Lamniformes; family Lamnidae; genus Carcharodon; species Carcharodon carcharias. The sequence continues at coordinate 5,385,915 of NC_054474.1, forward strand.
CTCCGACAGTGCAGCATTCCCTCAGTGTTCAACCTCCGACAGTGCAGCACACCCTCGGTGCTGACCCTCCGACAGTGCAGCACACCCTCGGTGCTGACCCTACGACAGTGCAGCATTCCCTCAGTGTTCAACCTCCGACAGTGCAGCAAACCCTCAGTGTTGACCCTCTGACAGTGCAGCACTTGCTCAGTGTTCAACCTCCAACAGTGCAGCACTCCCTCAGTGTTGACCCTCCGACAGTGCAGCATTCCCTCAGTGCTGACCCTCCGACAGTGCAGCACTCCCTCAGTGCTGACCCTCCGACAGTGCAGCACACCTCAGTGTTCACCCTCCGACAGTGCAGCACGCCTCTGTGCTGACCCTCCAGCAGTGCAGCACTCCCTCAGTGCTGACCCTCCGACAGTGCAGCATTCCCTCAGTGCTGACCCTCCGACAGTGCAGCATTCCCTCGGTGCTGACCCTCCGACAGTGCAGCACACCTCAGTGTTGACCCTCCGACAGTGCAGCACTCCCTCAGTGCTGACCTTCCTGCAGTGCAGCACTCCCTCCGTGTTGACACTCCAACAGTGCAGCACTCCCTCAGTGCTGACCCTCCGACAGTGCAGCACTCCCTCAGTGCTGACCCTCCTGCAGTGCAGCACTCCCTCCGTGTTGACCCTCCAACAGTGCAGCACTCCCTCAGTGCTGACCCTCCGACAGTGCAGCACTCCCTCAGTGCTGACCCTCCTGCAGTGCAGCACTCCCTCCGTGTTGATCCTCCAACAGTGCAGCACTCCCTCAGTGCTGACCCTCCGACAGTGCAGCACTCCCTCAGTGCTGAACTGGAGTGTCAGCCTTGATTTTTGTGCTCAGACCTCTGGATTTGGTTCAGAAGCCAGAGTGCTGCCAATTGAACCATGGTGAACACTTCCAGAACATACTAGACATCACATTTTTTTCTTGTAGTTGTCAGTCATTAACCTGGAACATAATATTCCCAAGTAATGGCAGCTGTCCACTGTTTGATGTCAGTGGTTTATAAATGACCACAGTTATTTGGACTACTTAATCCATTGGCCTTAAAGGACATGCTAGGCCCGGTTTACTGCTAAGAATCTTACTGTGCTCCAGTTTTATTTTCAATAAAAGACTTTGGTAATCTATTTCTGGAATTGTGCCAACGGAAACCCATTTATTGTTGCTGCGATGCCAGGTTTAAAAAAAAATACCAGTTGGTGTACTTTTCTTTAATTACTTGTGACATTTTGCCTTTCACTGAGTTTTGCCCCTGCAGAGCTGAATACACAACCACAAGCAGAGCATGTGTGAAGCACAATGGTCTCCGTGGGATTCAGTACAAAATCTAAATAAATAATTAACTACAGCAGCACAGAGAGCAGCACTGGGACCTGAGTCTGATTTTACTTTTGGTCCTTCGAGGACACAGTCTGAACATTTTATTTATCGTAATGCACCCCAAATTAAAAAGCTGCCCTCTCCTGACTCCTGTTACAGCGCGCCAACCTGATCATTTAGCTAGCCCGGGACTTGATCCTGCAACGCTTTAAGGAGAGGTCTTTCCTGCATGTTGCCCTCATTCTCTGTACTGAGCCCGGAGACTGCTGTTCAAACCCACACCACATTCAGGGAGTTTGAGCTGGTAGTCGAGGTTGGCAGTGGCACCCCAGGACACGGTGCACCCATTTTGAGGTTGACCGAGCAGTGGATGAGGTATTTAATTCGAAGCCTGCTTACCTTTCCCCATATGCTGACCAAATAGCACACAAAAAAAAAACAGATACCTCTCACTGTTCTTCTTGTGTACAAAATAACGGCAGTAACTGTCTATGAAAGCCATTGCATTTCATAGTAGTTGACTTGTACTTGAAGGTTTTTGTGAGTTTTTTGTGAGATAAAAGTTGGAATATTAATGCAGTACTCTCCCCTCCACCTCTCACTCCACAAACCTGCACCCAGCACAGTGATGATCTGATTGGTAAAGACTTGAATTTATGTAGCACCATTCATGCCCTCAGGACGTTCCGAAGCACCTCACAGCCAGTGAGTTGCTTTTGAAGTGCAGTCACTAAGAGATGCTGCAGCCCACTGATGTACATCAAGCTCCTACAACAGCAATATTTAGTGACCAGATATGGTAATCTGTTTTTGTTGTGCTGGTTGTGAGATTAATGTTGGCCAGGACACGGGGGGGGGGGGTGGGGGGTAATATTTCTCCAAAATTGTGCCATGGGATTGTCATGTCCATTTGAAAAGATAAACAGGCCCAAAAATGACATCTCCAAGAGTGCAGCACTCCCTCAGGACAATACTGATAGCTTGAATTTTCCATTGAATGCTACCTGATGAGCCATGGCTGACACTGGTACATATCTGGCACAAAGACGTGCGGTACTGTATTCAATCTTCACCCTAGCCTGTGAAATTTGTACCTGTGTGTCCTATTTTACACAGAGGGGTGAGCATTTCATCCCAGTCTTGTGTCCATGCTAAAGACTTTCCCAGCCTGGGCTGTTAGATGGTGATTAAGAGCTCTAGCTGATTTACCCCCTTCATACATGGATTGTCAAAGTTGGTTACTTTTCCTGCTTTCTCAACTGACTTTGGATAGCTCAGCATGGACTTGGGATCAAACCTACTGCCTCTCTTAGTTCCGTGGGCAGCTCCTTTAAGACAGACCATTGGAGAAGTTCCTCTGGTTTGGACTGACCTCCATTAGTGATGGTTGAAATCTGACTTGTATAAGAGGGTGAAGAGTAGCAGGGAGAGAGTGAGAGAGAGAAAGGAAAAACCTCTGCTTAACTGGATAAAGTTTTCATTGATCTCCATTTGCAGAAACTGTTAAAGATGGCTCTGAATGTTTGTGTTGTTTTAGCCGTCTTGAGTCAAGTTATGATATCCTAGAAAGTGCCTGATAGTTTTAAATTAAGTTCCAATTAGTTGTGGTCGAATATGGTTCCAAAATATTCATGTCATCCAGCGCTGGAACGTTAGGAGCAGGAGTAGGCCGTTCAGCCTGTGGAGCCTGTTCTGCCATTCAATTAGATCATGGCTGATCACCTACTTCAATGTCACTGTCCCGCACTATCTCCATATCCCTTGACGTCCAGAAAATGCTGAGAATTTTTTTAAAAATTCATTCACGGGATATGGGCTTCGCTGGCTGGGCCAGCATTTATTGCCCATCCCTAGTTGCCCTTGAGAAGGTGGTGGTGAGCTGCTGCCTTGAACCGCTGCAGTCCATGTGGTGTAGGTACACCCACAGTGCTGTTAGGAGGTTTTTGATCCAGGAGAATGGTCTGTTTATTCCTACTCTCTGCTTTCTGTTAACCAATTCTCAATCCACACTAGTATATTTCCCCCAACGCCATGAGCTCTAATTTTATTTGCTAAGCTCCTGTGTGGGACCTTATCAAAAACTTTCTGAAAATCCAAACACACCACATCCTCTGGTTCTCCTTTATCAAAGCTACAAGTAACATCCTCAAAAAAAACTCCAGTAAGTTTGTCAAACATGATTTCCCTTTCATAAATCCATGTTGACTCTGCCCAATTTTGCTATTCTTTTCTAAATGGCCAGTTGTCACATCCTTCATAATAGACTCAAACATTTTCCTGGCGACTGACGTCAAATTAACAGGTCTATAGTTCTCAGTTCCCCCTCTGCTTCCCTTCTCAAATAGTGGGGTTCCATTTGCTACTTCCCAGTCCGCAGGAATCTTTCCAGAATTTTGCCCTTGGCCGGCAGGATCGGTGGGGGCAGGAGGACGAGCAAGCCCAGCGTGAACTTTGTGCAGGCGCGCGAGAGAGCGCTGAGTAATCTCCCTGAGGCACGGAGCTGCCTCGGGGAGATGAAGAACATGTTGAAAAAAAATTACAAAGCACTGAAAAATGTCATGAAATATGTTCCCTCCTGTGACTCTGTCACATGAGCAGGGACACGTTTTTAATTTAAAATTGAAGTTTTTATTCCGTTTGTATTTGCTTTTTGCCTGTGGATCAGGTTTCCAAAAAAAAATGCAAAGGCCCCTTGGCCTTCTCACCAGTTTGTCAACCATTAGGTTGAACGAACGGTGAAATTTAAGGACAGTTGATAACTTAATGGCCTTAACAGGCCTTTTAATTGTCATTGGGCCCACTTGCCAACCGAACTATCACGTGACTGCGCGGTGATGTCAGCACGCTCGGCCAACAACATTGCGCGTCATTTCACACTTCGTCAGGTCAGGCGCCCGCCCACCCACTGAGCTAAGAATCCTGGCCTGTAGAATTTTGTAAGGTGACCCACCATTGCATCTCTCTAGCCACCTCCTTCAACACGCTGGGATATGAAGCTCATCCAGTTCAGGGGATTTATCAGCCTTCAATCCAGTTAATTTTTCAAGTACTTCCTCTTTACTAATACTAATTTCTTTTCACCTCTCAGTTTAACAAGCCCCTTGGTCGCCCCTTGAGAAGGTGGTGGTGAGCTGCCTTCTTGAACAGCTGCGGTCCATGTGGTGTAGGTACACCCACCGTGCTGTTAGGGAGGGAGTTCCAGGATTTTGGCCCAGCGACAGTGGAGGAACGGCCAATATATTTCCCAGTCAGGATGGTGTGTGGCTTGAAAGAAAGAAACACTTGCAGTTATATAATGCCTCTCACAACTTGGAGGGGAACTTGTTCGCTGCCCTTGCTCTCCTAAGTGGTAACTTTACAAGGTGCGGTCAAAGGAGGCTTGGTAAGTTGCTGCACTGCATTCTGCATATGGTACAGACCCGTTGCTACTGTGCGCTGGTGGTAGAGACAGTGAATGTTTAAGGTGATTCCCATCTCTCTGCCCATGCACCCCCCCCCCCACCCCACCATCTCCTCAACACCCCCCAGCACCACCACTATAACTCCCTTCCCCACCGACTCCACAGCTTACAAAACTTTCATCATCACCCCTTTCATATTAAATTCTGGACATTCTGTGTAAGTTAGTCATTTTCAATTGTTGAATTTGAGCAAATGGGAACATCAGTATTCTACCGCCGATCAGCGCTGTTGGAGAGAGCACACAGTCAAGTTATTGGAAATAGCGACGGTGGCATCAACCTTAATCTGCCTGACCCTTATTTTCACTGGGTGGGGTTTGTGTACTGTGCTGTCATTGGAATGCTAATTTGATGCACTTTGTCAGCAGGTGGAAGATGTTAACAATGCCTTAATAGGAAATCATACATCGGCGTGTCCGATTGGCTTTACTGGTGACATCGTCATCTCAGAATCAAACTGTTGTCCATATGAGTGAAATTTACATGCCCTTGAGTACATCACCCAGGCTGATGGTTCACTGCAGTGCTGAGGGAGTACTGCATCCTCAGGGGTTGCTGTGTTTTCAGATGAGATGTTGAACCAAAGCCCCTGTGCCTGTTCAGGTGAACAGTATCAGTCCCGTAGCGCTTTTCCGGAGAGCAAGTTCCCTCTGTGCCCCTCCCAAGACTTTTCTCTCGAACAACACCACCAGAAACAGATGGTGTAGTCATTCCTTTATTTGCTGTGTGTTGGACATGGTTATGTAGGGAAAAATGGAGCTGGTACATCGGAACAGGAACTGCATGTAATTCATTAGCAATGGAGCGCTCTTGAAGTGACCCTTGGCTTTCTGCCTATCGTTAGTTCATTCTCATTCCTTTGCTTTAGTTTTAGAATGAGAGCCAACAAATTAGAAATGTTTGATTTTAAAAAATTATATAGTGCAAATAATGAAACATTTTTCAATATAGTCAATGATTGGGAGCAGGAACAACAACCTGCATTTATCTGGCGCCTTTAACATAGTAAAGCGTCCCAATCTGCTTCACAGTAGCATTTTCAGACAAAATTTGGAGGCAATCCATGTAAGGAAGTATCAGGTCCAATGACCAAAAAACTGATCAAAAGGTGGGTTTTTAAGGAATGTTTAAAGGAGGAAAGAGAAGTAGAGAGGGGGAAGAGGCATAGTGAGAGCATTCCAGAGCTTAGAGCCAAGACGGATGAAGGCACAACCATCAATGGTGAAGTGATTAAAATCTGAAGTGTGCAAGAGGCTGGAATTGGAGGGGTGCAGATACCTTGGAGGCTGGTGGGGCTGGAGGAGGTTACCGAAATGGGGAGGGATGAGGCCATTTAGTAATTTGAAAGCAAGCGTGTGAATTTTAAAAGCAAAGCATTTAAATAAGCTGTTTGGGGATGGATGGGGGATGTCTCGGTGTGTATTTACTGTGCTGGGGTGGGAGGGTGTCTCTCTGTGTATGCACTGTTTGGAGGCGGAGGTGGGGGTGGGAGTATGTCTCTGTGTGTATGTACTGTTCTGGGGTGGGAGGTGTCTCTCTGTGTATGCACTGTTCGGAGGTGGGGGTGGATGTGTGCCTCTGTGTCTATGTACTGTTAAATTTACCTTACGCTCCTCTGCAGAGACTATGAAACCCATTTTAATTTGTTCCATTCCTGTGGTTACCTGGGCAACCACAACTAAATTAAACCTTGCTTTTTTCTGGCTGATACTTCATGTTTGTATTTTATTTTTAATCTGTGAAGAATTGGTTTGGAGGAAACAAGTCATCCTTTCAATCCTATTAACTCGCAGACACTGTTAGTAAACTGGGAATGATGAGGAAAAGGTTTGCAGCTTGCAGGTTGGGAGAGTTGCGTGCACATCAAAACTGGTTGATGTGTTTCTTGTTTCACTCGGGTGTTGACGAAGAACAGTGCAAAATTATCATGAATAAAGTGGACAAATTTAACAAATAGACTTTGCTTGCACATTTTCAAGTAACTGTGGATTCTGCCCATGTTGCACACACCAGAGCTCATTTCTACATTCACTTAATACTTGCGCTACCAGACCAGTTCTGGCTTGCGTTAGTTTTGGCAGATCTCACCTCAGGGCAGCCGCTGAGTTGCCAGGATTGACTTCAGTGGCCCCTGGGATAAGGAGGGGCTGAGGTACTTTCTGCCTAACCTCAATCCCGAGACTTGTTGTTGAGAAGCGTAGGTGATTCGCAAAAACAGGGCCAAATTGAGCAAAGATATCCCTGCCCCACCTCCTATGGGGAAGGAACTTCCTCTCCACAATCCCTGTGTAGGTTTACGAAGGAACATTAGTCATGTAGTTTTAGGCAGTGGAGAGAATAACTGGCACCGTGGAAATACTGGTTTCTGTGTTACATAAAAAAAAAGGCAGGGAGGCAGTGGAGAATGCACAAAAACTGAAAGGTTATACTTGTCAGGAACCTTATTCCTGATGCGTTCAGGGTGCAGGAGCAGAAGGGCCTGGGGATATATAAGCACAAATCGTGAACAGTGGTAGGGTAGATTGAGAACTCTGACGCATAGGATTCCGGGCTTTTTAAATAGAGCCATAGGCCCGGATTTTCACCATGACAGAGAGCCTCTCCCTGGCTGCCAAAATCTCAGATATGGCTCCAAATCCTGAGACCTGACCATGAACCCATCATTTCCCATCTCAGTGGGGACGGGACTGGAATTGGGCTGGGGTTCCCGCATGTGTGAGTCAGGCGGGCTGCTGGTCGTTTGGATGACTGGCTGCCTCCTCTGGACCAGGGTGTTGGGAGAACAGGAAAGTGAAATCCAGAGTGTGCAGATTAGAACAGGTAAGAGGGGGCATGACCTTAGTGGGTTCTTATGGAATAGCCAGGATATCCCTTTGGAGAGGTAAGGTACCCCTTTGGATAGGACCCTGGAACACCTTTGAGAGAGGAACGGCACCCTTTGGTATTGTTAAAAGTGAACATGATGATGCATTTTTACACACCAAATAAATGGAATTGTCAAACTGTAAAAGAGGTGCCCAGCTATCCAGGAACTGTCCAGCTGCAAAGGAAATATTAAGGAGCTGCCAAAGCTATCAAAGCTATGCAGGAAGTGTCGAAACGGTCGAGGAATTGTTCAAGGATACTAGATGAGTTGGCATGAAGGGGGTACGGGCAAAGGGTGGTGGGGGGGTCAGGTTGGCATGAGTTTGGCACTAAGTTGGCATAGGGGTTATGGGGGAAATGGGTGGGTAGGATGGCATTGAGTTGGCATAGGAATGTGAGGGCCACAGGGGTGGGTGGGGGATGGGTTAGCATAGGTTGGTATGGATGGAGCATTGGGTGTCTGTGTGGGGGGTGGGGGGGGGCGTGGTTTGGGTGCTCGAGGGGGTTTTTGTTTTATAAATTTGAAAATTTATTTGAACACAGTGCTGGCCCACAGAGGCAGGCCTTGCACCCGACTCGCCTCAGCTCCTGTCAGCCTGTGGATTCAACTCTCATTTCATTCCCCCTCGTCATTCCCCCACCCACCCACCCACCCCCCCCGACTGACCCCCAACCAAGAGCTCCACCTGCGGGTGGCCATTTTTAATGGTCGGGTTCAGCGAACCGGGAAATCACCGGACTCTGTGAACCCAACCTGGGGACGGAACTCCGTGACCCCCACACACCCCTGTGGCCCCCATGCCAAGCTATGGCACTTCCAAGGCCATCTATACTATAAAGAACCAATGAACCTATAGTGACAGTCGGATGTATAAAAAAAAAACTTTTAAAAACCATTCATTCATTATTTTTTCATTATGTTAAACAAACGTCATTTCACCACAAGGCAACAGCCAGACCCTTCAAACTATCAATAACAGAAACCCACAAATCCTTGAAACCACTTAACCTTGTGTAAATAAACATTGTGAAATTTACCACAGAGATCAGAGAGCCTGAGCTGTCAACCAAGCAATGTTTTCCCTGGGCTGCAGCAATTTCAACAAGAGTAATGGAAGTCTGGGCTCTCAGCCAAGCCTCATTGTGTATGCTTGGTGGGTGGACTGCCAAAGCTTGGCATAGGGGACTATGGAGGTATAAGGGAGGGGTGGGTGGGGTCATGAGGAGGACCTTTGGAACTTGCCTTTTAAAAGGTCCCTTCATCAGATTATTAAAAACCTGGCCCGCATCCATGAAATTTGCAGAGGAGTAGGACCGGTTGGAAGTGCCGGGTGTGGGCTTTTGACAGGAACCATCCCTTTAAAGGCACCCCCAAGAAACAGGCAACCTGAGAATGGGGTCGAGAGTCATGGGGCTGACTTTTCCGTTGGCTGGGCGGACGGAGCTGACCCAATCACGGGCAGGTGCGGACACAATTGCCGCCGGCGATCAGGGCCGCGCCGCCATTTTACGTGGGCAGGCCGATTAAGGCCCACCCAGCGTGACATCCACTGGGAAGCACTAGGTGCTCCCTGTGTGGGTGTGGGGAAAGCCCTAAAATCGAGGGACAACGTCACATGAGTTGGGACATGTTCATAATTTATTACAATTATTAAAACCCCCGCATGAAACCTCGTCGCGCCGCTGGATGAGGTTTCATGCTTTCTCTATTCCCGCCGGGACTCCTGGCCGACCCACCAACCTTAAGGTTGGACGGGCAGGTCCTTTAATTGGTTAAATGATCCTGTCAATGGCCTCAATTGGCCACTGACAGGTCGGCGGGTCCACAGCTGATTTTGCTGCGCACCCCCCCCCCGCCACCCCCACCCCCCAGCCTACCTGAAAACTTAACTGGGGCGGGGTGACGTCGGAGGTTCTGCCCCCGCTCGCCGACGGTAAAATCCCGCCCGTGGAATTGGGCGCTTCCCCCTGCCATTTTTAAAGGGCTCCAGGGTCATCCCAACTGAGTAGAAGATTAAACCCGTAGTCATGAACGTGTTGCTCTGTTTATGTACTGTAAATAATTTATAATGTGTTGTAAATGTTGCTCAGCAAATTTCTACATATTTATTGAAAAAAAAGGCAAAAAAAAAATCTACTGAATGTGAAATCAAAATTCTCAGCTGCAGTTTTTGTTTCATTCCGTGTGCTTTTTATGCTCTGGTTTTATTTTTGCACTTGTGATAATGTGATTAACTGGCCATCTCTGGTTAATTACATACCCAGAAGGAAGTCTTGGGGATGATTTATTACTTTTTGACCAATAACTTTAGAGAATCGAATGTGGGAAAGATCTTTCCCAAGAGAGAATTCTGAGAAATATGCGCTAATTTACGTCAAACTAGACAATTGTTTTAATAATTTGATGGCGTGAGATTACTAGGTCACCTGAGTTTATTTATGGGAGGGAGCCCAACTCAGACTCATTGCTTTGAGTTATGCATGAAGTGCAACAAAACCAACTTGTATTTATATCGCAATTAAAAACAAAAAACTGCGGATGCTGGAAATCCAAAACAAAAACAGAATTACCTGTAAAAACTCAGCAGGTCTGGCAGCGTCGGCGGAGAAGAAAAGAGTTGACGTTTCGAGTCCTCATGACCCTTCAACAGAACTGAAGGGTCATGAGAACTTGAAACGTCAACTCTTTTCTTCTCCGCCGATGCTGCCAGACCTGCTGAGCTTTTCCAGGTAATTCTGTTTTTGTTTTGGATTTATATAGCGCCTATTTATATAACGTCCCAAAGTGCTTCACAGGAACACTGTAGTCACTTGAGCAAGGTACCGCAGGGTGGACAGTATTGGCGAAATTGTACATCAACTGAAATCTGTGTCTTCATGTTTGAAGAGGAAAAGAATTCTTGAGGTGAAAACAGGTATGTTGGGTCCGAACTTGTTATTTTTTAGCCTTGGCCCCTCCTCCCAGCCCGGATCAAGTCCATAATACGCCTTTGGAGGGAAGGCTCAACCTCCTGAGAATTACCATTTTTTCCAACCATGACAGGGTAAGTTCCCCCTGGCTGGGGGAATCTAGTGCGCAGGGTCAAAGTCTCAGAATGAGGGGCAGGCAATTTAGGATGGGACTGAGGAGAAATTTCTTCACTCAGAATGTTGTGAATCTTTGGAATTCTCTACCCCAGAGAGTTGTGGATGCCCAATCCTTGAGTATATTCAAGGCAGAGATTGATACATTTTTGGACACTGAGGGAATCAAGGGATATGGGGATCATGCAGGAAGGTGGAGTGGAGTTAGAACCCATGACCTTGTTGGATAGTAGAGCAGGCTCAAAGGGCCAAATGGCCTACTCCAGCTCTTGTTTCTTACGTTCTTAGGCAAGGTGGATGGAAAAGCTGTTGGAAGAGGCATCATTGTCAATTAAAGGGGGCTTGGCTGTTACTTGTCATTATCTGGCCAACGGGTAGAATACTGCTGGGAGACATCTGGATGAAACAGATTCCTGATCCTCAGTTTAGTCCCCAGGGCAAGTCAAAACTCCGCTTAAAGTCACTGCATTCCAAATATTAGTCAGACTTCTGACCTCATTGGATCTGACTGCTGTCAGATTTTCCTGGGTTTTGCTAAATGTATGAAGTGACTTTAGTGCCTCGTTCTGTTGGGGTCAAGATGTAAAATTGCATTATTGTGATAATGTATTGCTGTGCCAGCCTCACTGTCTGCCAAAATTCCCTGACCTGCCCTCACTGGTATAGAAAGAAAGACTTTCATTTATACAGCCCCTTTCAGGACCTCAGCACCTCCCAAAGTAATTGATTTTTGAAGTGTATTTACTGTTGTAATGTAAGAAGTACAACAGCCAATTGGCTCACACCGACATCAATGTGGTAAACGCTGAGATCATCCGTTTTTTTTCAATGACTTTGGTTGAGACATTAAATTTTGGCCAGGACACTGGGGATAACTCCTCTGCTCTTCTTCGAAATTGCACCCTTGGGTTCTTTTCCCTTCACTTGAGAGAACAGACCAGGGCCTTGAGTTAACATCTCACCCGGAACACCTTGCGACATCTCTCATAACGTAGCAGCTTCAGTGACCTTGCTTATAAAGTCGTTCCAAACCTCAACATGATGATCTCTGTATGGGATTTGCAATAATCTTATAGAAATCAGTAAGCCCTGTGAGGAAAGTCAAGAACAGAATAGAAAGAGATGTGCCAGGATAAGTTAGACTTGAGAGTTATTGCCAGCCAGAGGAAAATCATCAGCTGCAAACAGTTAATGAACAAAAACAAGAGAGAAAGGATTGGTAAGCACTATAACCTCGTCCTCAATGGCCTCAGTCTTCCAACTCTGAAATGTAACAGTAATTTTATTTTCCAGCTGTTCACCAAGAAATCCATATTAACGTTAAAGGAGACATTATGTAGGGAGCAGGTTTTACTATCTGATTATGGAAAGATAAATGTAAGCCTTATGGGAGGTTTTAACTATCTGATCCGGCTTACCTTAAATGTTGAGAATCCGATCAAATTTGAATCAACATCTCAGGATTCGTTACAGACTGACAACATGCCAGAATTTTTTTTTTATATTTAAAAAAAGAATGTTGCATCGTAATGACATGACTGAACTGACATTACAGCAAGAGATTTAACAAATAGCATATTCCAGAGCAGTGAGAATTGGACCGATGGGCAATGTTTCCAAGTGACAACATTCGCCTATGTTAGCTCAACATGGATACTACCTCCCTATAGGGCTATTGTTGCTCAGTCTTTGTTCCCTTCTGTTTTAAAATGGTTAATGCCTGTGTGTCAATGGCATGCTGCGAGTATTTATATGTGACCATGAGCGATTTTGGGAGTTTTACCCTTTGACCTTTAAGCCTTCACTTTCTGTTTAGACAAAATGTAGAGAAACAGAGAGAAAAAAAAACTAGAAGGAGGGATCTTTGTTGAAATGTTTTAATCCACGGGTTTAATTCTTGTCTCTTCCTCTTCATTCCCCTGCAATTATTTTACCCTCTTCTGGAAGGCTGTGATTTTATCCTGGGATAAGGTGTTAACCTGCCACTCAATGTCATATTTAAGGGGCGCTTTTTTTTGTTGCTTGAGTTGTGATGAGTGACAAGCTATTCAACCATGCAAGTGTCAGACTGAGACAAATCCTGCCCTTGTCAAAGTATGTGCCCTCCTGGGCACTGATTTTTTTTTGTCCCTTCTCCACCACCACAATGGAAAGTTACAAGATTCATATTGACCTCAAGCCTAAGATTAGCTAACTGAGCAGAGACTTGGGAATGAAACTGGGAAGTCTTAGGGTCAAAATGACTCATTTATGCAGTTCCCTTACCAGCTGAGTCAATGGGGGAGCTATCTGTGGTGGGAATAATCCATTGATGCTAAATTTTTTTTATTGAATCGAATACCCATGCCAATAACATGCTGTTCTACTTAGCAAAATTGCACATTATTTATTGCACAGCGACCAGAACTTGAAGTCTTACAGCAGTAACTTGAAACCTCAGGCCACTTGTGTCTTAAGTTTATTTTTCTAGATTGGCCAGGACAGCACATGGCCCATGCCAAGGATCCTATTGTATGAAGAAGCAGAATGCCGTTATCTTGAGTTTTGCTGCAGAGAAATTCTTTGTCAGGCATTGAAATGTACTGAAGGGAAAGAAGAGTTACTTTGGAATTTCAGTGCAATACTTCTTTTGCTCACTGAACTGGCTGGGTTTAGTGCCAGATGTGTTCTCAGGGCCATCAGTTCCTCTTCAGAATTTGGCAGTGCTTTGGGCCAAGCAACCAAGTACAATTGACCATCATGTCCCTCGTGTGCAAGGATTGTGTGTGGCTGTGTGGTTGGGGTGGGTTGAGAGGATCCATTTTCTGTTTGAACTATGAAACTTTACCATTTTCTGATTGTTTTTTTTTTAAAATATGCCTCCATGAGTGAAATAACCTCTCCCGTCACTGTCCCCCCTCCAAAAAAAACAAGTACCATCCAAAATGGTCTGTAACAGAAAATAGGATTCCAGGATCAATCCCCACTCTGCTATCTTTCCTGAGTTGAAAGCAGTATTGTTACTGTTGACCACAATGTTCCAGTGAGTGAAAGAAAGACCTGAATTTATATAGCACCTTTCATGACCTCAGCACGTTCCGAAGTGCTTTGCCGCCAATGAAATACTTTGGAAGTGTAGTCACTGCATTAATGTAAGAACATAAGAACTAGGAGCAGGAGTAGGCAATTCAGCCCCTCGAGCCCGCCCCGCCATTCAATACGATCATGGCTGATCTCATTTCGGCCTCAACTCCAATTTCCTGCCCTCTCCCCATAACCTTTCAACCCGTTACTAATTAAAAACCTGTCTATCTCCTCCTTAAATTTAATCAGCGTCCCAGCATCCACTGCACTCTGAGGTAGTGAATTCCACAGAATCATGACCCTTTGAGAAAAGTAATCCGTCCTCATCTCTGATTTAAATCTACCACCCCTTAACCTAAAACTATGGCCTCTCATTCTAGAATGCCCCACAAAGGGAAACATCCGCTCCACATCTACTTTGTCTATCCCCTTTAGCATCTTATATACCTCAATTAGGTCTCCTCTCATCCTTCTAAACTCCAGCGAGTATAGGCCTAAACTGCCCAATCTCTCCTCATAAGACAAGTCCCGCATCTCTGGAATCAATCTAGTGAACCTCCTCTGAACCACCTCCAGTGCAACCACATCCTTCCTCAAGAAAGGGGACCAAAGCTGTGCACAGAACTCCAGGTGTGGTCTCACCAATGCCTTATACAGTTGCAACAACACTTACCTATTTTTATACTCTATTCCTTTCACAATAAATGCCAAAATTCCATTTGCCTTCTGTATTATCTGCTGTTCCTACATACTAGCTTTCAGAAATGTGTCAGGCAATTTACACAAGGCCTCACAAACTGCAACCTGGGAAAGACTAGATTTTACTGATGTTGGTTAAGGGATAAATATTAAATGGAACACCAGGCGAAACTCCCTTGATGTTGTGGTAATAGCATTTGAGACCTGTGAGTTCACCTGTGCAGGTATCGGTTTAACATCATGTTTGAAAGATGGTACTCCTGATGGTGCACCATTCCCTCAGTACTGCACTGAAGTGTCAACCTGGATCTGGTGCTGAAATCTCCGCAGTGGGAACTATACAGCAGGCTTTACTAGACCTGGTATTGTGCAATGAGATAGGATTGAATATTGACCTCATATTGAAGGTACACTGAGGTAGCAGTGATCATAATATGATTGACTTTTATATTCAGTTTGAGGGAGAGAAGAATGGGTCCAAGACTAGTATTTTAAACTTAAATAAGGGAAATTATGAGGGCATAAAAGCAGAGCTAGCTAAAATGAGCTGGCAGATAAGGTTAAGGGATAGGTCAATGGAGATGCAGTGGCAAACATTTAAAGGGATATTTCAGAATACACAGAATAGATACATTCCAATGAAAAAGAATTCCAAGGGGAGAGTCCACCATCTGTGGCTAACTAAAGAAATTAAAGGTAGTACCAAACTTAAAGAAAAAGCTTATAATTTTACAAAGATGGGTGGCAGGTCAGAAGAC
This sequence comes from Carcharodon carcharias, assembly GCF_017639515.1. Lineage (NCBI taxonomy): Eukaryota > Metazoa > Chordata > Chondrichthyes > Lamniformes > Lamnidae > Carcharodon > Carcharodon carcharias. Next base: position 5,401,180 of record NC_054474.1, read on the forward strand.
GGAATATAAAGAACAGCAGAGAATGACAAAATGATTAATAAGGAGGGAAAAATTAGAGTACGAGAGAAAGTTAGCTGGAAATACAAAGACAGATAATAAGAGTTTCTATAGATAATTAAATAAGAAAATGTGAAATTGCCCATTTTGGCAGGAATAATAAAAAGGAAGCAAATTTCTAAATGGGGAGAGATAGTAAAGCTCTGAGATTCAGAAGGATCAGGGTGTCCTAGTGCATAAATCACAAAAGGCTAGTGTGTAGGTGCAGCAAGTAATTAGGAAAGTTAATAGAATGTTATCATTTATTGTGAGGGGAATTGATTCCAAAAGTAGGGAGGTTACGCCTCACTTGTATAGGGTGCTGGTGAGACCACATCTGGAGCATTGTATACAGTACTGGTCTCCTTATTAAAGGAAGGATGTAAATGTGTGAGAGCAGTTCAGAGAAGGTTTACAAGATTAATACTAGAAATGGGTGAGTTGTCTTATGAGGAAAGGTTGGACAGGTTAGACTTGTACCCATTGGAATTTGGAAGAGTAAGAGGCAACTTGATTGACCTTTAAGATCCTGAGGGGACTCGACACGGTAGATGTGGAGAGGATGTTTCCTCTTGTGGGAGAATCTAGAACTAGGGGTCACTGTTTAAAAATAAGGGGTCGCTCATTTAAGACAGATGAGGAGAATTTTTTCTCTGAGGGTCGTGAGTCTTTGGAACTCTCTTCCTCGAAAGGCGGTAGAAGCAGAGTCTTTGGATATTTTTAAGGTAGAGCTAGATATGTTCTTGATTAACAAGGGGATGAAGGTTTATTGGGGTAGGAGGGAATGTGGGGTTGAGGTTACCATCAGATAAGCCATGATCTCATTGAATGGCGGAGCAGGTTTGAGGGGCCGAATGGCCTACTCTTGCTTCTAATTCATTTGTTCTATATTCGTAACCCATAAAAGCCTAACTCAGAGGAGAGTGCAACCTACTGAGGGGAAAAAGTCAATCCAATGTTCTTCCTCCTGGTGCCTAACTAGTGGCCTCCATTGAGGGCAGAATTTTGCTCATCTCTGATGCCGTTCATAGTTGAATAGCTTATTGCATGTGATAGAAGAAAAACTGCTTAGGTGTGGCACCATGGGGCACCTGGTGTCCATGGCAACCCCTGTACCCCATCACCTTCAGGTCAGCGGTGGAGAATGAAATAGATTTTTATCTGAGATTTTATTTTTTTCTTGGATTAGCGCCCTCACATTTTCTAACCTGTCTAAATCCAGGGTGTCTTCGCGTATCCACAATTGTTCATTCCAGTTTGCCTCTCTACTGCACACAAGGTTCAGAGAAGCTTGGGAAACTGATGCCTGGGGGAGCAGATCCTGGCGGAACCAGTCCCTTTGCAGGAATTTTTATTTCTCTTCCCCTCCCCCGTGGTGAAAGGGAACGTTCTCCAATGCAAGGCAGATAATTGGCTTGGATTGGGCAAAGGCTGCAATTGCTTTTTTTGATATGTGGAAAACTACCTGCCATTGATTTCAAGCCATCAGCGCTGAATAAATTTCTCAGCCGTGAAGTACTGGAGAGCTGCGATTTTTTTGCTGACTCTGAACTGCGGAGTCCAGTCAAGTTACAACATTAATAATGTGCCCGTGTTTTATGAGTTTTCTTGACGAAGGGCGGCGGGATAGCAGAAGAAAGAATGGTCCCTGTTAGGTTACAGCATAAATAACCGGCCCCTGTTTTATCAGCCGTCTGTGAACAGGGCTGTCAGCTGAACTACCGTGTTCGAGAGTGAATGATTAGTACAGGCTGATTAGGATGTTGCAGTCTCTATATCACAATGCTAAGCACTTCAGATGATGAATTCCAGGAAAGTGCTGATCTGGTGACTACAGAATGGATTGCAAAAATAGTCCTTTCGTTTTCTGCCAATTTGTTGTCAGCCATCGCTCGGTTTGATAGCATTCTCACCTCTGGGTCAGAAGGTCAGGAGGTCAAGTCCCACTCCAGCAAGAAATGCAGACTGAGACTCCCAGGGCATTACTGAGGAAGTGCTGCACTGTCAGAGATGCTGTCTTACAGTTGACGTGTTAAACCGAGTCCCTGTCTGCCCTCTTGGGTGGCATAAAAGATCCCATGGCATTATTTTGAAGAAGAGCAGGAGATTTATCCTTGCCATCTTGGCCAATGTTTATCTCTCAATCAACATCACTGAAACAGATGATCTGGTCGTTGTCACATTACTGTTTGTGGGATTTTGGCTGTTGCGTATTTTACATCACAACAGTACAGAAGTACTTCATTAGCTGCAAAGTTGTTTGGGGCAGGGTGAAAGGCACTGTGTAAATACAAGTCTTTTTCTCTGTGTCTTTCGCTTCAAGGTCCCCTGCCCCTCCCCCACCCCCATGCATTAACTTGTCACTGCTCTTGTTTTAACTGAGAAAATGATCGTTGACAGGCTCTTTGTCAAGGTAAAGTATCCCAGTACACACCTACTCTGCTTACGCCTCTCTCACTCAGCCATATTTTCCAGCATAAGTCGGCCAACAGAAATAGTGACTGGTGACCCTGCTGAAATACTCCAACCCTTCACACTTCAGGAGCACTGGAACTGATCGTGACATCCTGACTGTCATGGGCTGCACAGATCAGGGGTTGCAACCTAATCTCCATCGCATGATACTGGAGGAATCAGAGAAGCTGGGAGTTGTTCTCTTTTAAGGCTAAGGAGAGGTGCAGAGCCGGTGCTCGTGTAGATGATTTTGGTGGAGTAAATAGAGACAAGCTACGGAATCATTTTCAGAACTTTGAGAAAGAGCAGGAGAGTGGGACAAATTGGACAGCTCTTTCAAAGAGCCTGAAAAGACACAATGGGCGAAAAGGTCTCCTGTGCTCTGTCAACCTCAATCAGGCCACGCCATTTGGTCTGGAATGTTCTAAAGATAATAACAGAACCTCCATTATACATCTTAATGGACCCTCCCCCACACATCCCATCGTGCTTCTTGGAAATAGGCAGGCAATGGAGATTTATGCCTTATCCCTCTGGTATAGCACTAGACATGTACAGAAATAAAGGTGAATTTGAGACAAATACAAGAAACATTGTTCACTGAGAAATTGTGGTAGAAAATTTGCAGTGAGGTGCTGTCTTGTGCCCTGTGAAAACTCGAGCTGTTAATGGAAATTCAATGTAGAAAGTTTAGTTTGAAACACAGCAGAATCCCAATGTGCTGCTGGAACTATCAGACTCACAATGGATCAAACCTTGGTGTTGATTGGAGTCTAGCAACTGCTGAAATACGTGTTAAACTGAGACCCATTTTTGGGTCACATTTACTAAAGTAATAAAACACTCTGGGCTTCCAGTTTATCCGCCTAAGCGTGTTTGACCTTTGATGGCAATCTGCTGAATAACTGGAAGTATAAAGCTGGGAGGAGATATTAACCAGAGTGGACTGAAGCTGTGCTTGAGGAGTGAGATGCCTGTCTTTGCAAACATGTCCATTGTCTTCAGAACAAAAATAATCCAGTTATGCAAAATAACATCTGGTACATTACATTATCTTAGTATTTTTTTGGTCTGCTGGTTGTAAACAATCCAATTATGAAACCCCTAGGGGTTCTTCTTAACATTTGTTCTCTCTTAAATGACTAGGAAACTTCCCTGCCTTCTCTACCATGAGGTAACCCCCCCCACCCCCACCCTCACCCTCAAGACAATCCACTTCAGTTCCTTTCTCAAGTTCCTGCAGGAATAAATAGACCTGTTTTTATTATGAACTGTATGACAGCTGGCATTCCCTGTCATGTAGGCACCACACTTCCTGTGTCACACTCAAACTACAGGCAAATGAACTTATTCCAGGGGCAGGATTCTGCCCCGCCCCCCCGTTGGGGGTGAAGTTGAAGTGCAGGCACGTGAGGGCAGGCCTCCGATTGGCGCCCCCTCCCCCCCCAATCGGGGGCGCGGTGCCATTTGCCATTTTACGTGGGTGGGCCAATTAAGGCCCACCCAGCGTGAAGTTCTCATGGAAGCGCTGAGCGCTCTCTGTGTGAGCGGGTGTCGGGGTGGGGGGTGGGGTGGGATTCCCTGAGCTGAGAGTGCGCTCTTTCACACATGTGCACTCATCTCCCTGAGGCTCGGTGCCGTCTCAGGGGGATCGCTTCTCCTGTCAGAAATATTAAAAATAGAAAACAAAATTCCCTGACATGTCCTCTCGTGTGACACTGACACAAGAGTTGGGACATGTCCATAATTTTTTTTAAAAACTTCAATTAATTTTTTTAAAACCCGTGGATGGGGTTTCATGGTTTTTCTAATCCCCGCCAGGGTTCCCGGCCTACCCGTCAACATTAAGGTTGGACGGGCAGGTCCATTACTTACTTCAATGACTCTGTCAATGGCCTCAATGGGCCATTGACGGGTTGGCGGGTACACAGCTGATTTTGCTGCACCCCAGCCTACCTGAAAATTTAAATGGGGCGGGGTGACGTCGAGAGTTCTGCCCCCGATGTTACCGCGCGTCATTTTACCCGTCGGAGAGTGGGTATCACCCCCCCACCCCACTCGCCAACAGGAAATTCCTGCCCCCAGTCAATCTCCTGCTGTCATTTTGAACATAGAGACAAAAAGCAGCAAGGACTGAAATCACAGCATCTTAATTGACTTTCTTCTGGACAACTGTTGCTCAAGCTCCAGCTTGAATAATGTCTTTTGAATGAGGATTTAATTTAATAATATCCTTTGAATGATCTTGCTTTTTGCTTACTTAATATCAGTTGCCTTAAATGGACGCACCATCACCTTCGATGCAGAATGATGCATTGTATATCACATCATGTATCCTCTGCTTAGAAGAGGTATCTGTCTTGCTATAAGCAGCACTGCAGGAGGTCTAAACCTGTACATTCTAGAATCCGTTTAGTTCAGTGTCTTTCACATTAACAGTTAATGACGGGCTCTGTTTCCTTTTGAATCATTTGAATTCTACTGAAGCCCAAAGGGCTTCTCCTTTCTCAAAGACGATCACTTTTCTGACTGCACAGCTCCAATGGGGAGAATTGCCCCCTGTGCATGTACAGAAAAATAATCGGAGCGTAAGAAATAGGAGCTGGAGCAGGCCTGATGGCTCTTTGAGTCTGCTCTGCCTTTCAACAAGATCATGGCCGATCATTTACCCCTCAACAAGATCATGTCCGATCATCTACCCCACTACATCTTCTTGCATTGTCCCCATATCCGTTAATTCCCTTAGAAACCAAAAATCTGTACAGCTCCATCTTGCTGACTGAACATCCACAATCCTCTGGCTAACATCTTATTCTAAGAATGTGACCCTGTGTTCCAGGCTCCTCAGCCCGGGGAATCATTTTCTCAGCACCCATCCTGCCGAAATCTTTAAAATGTTGTATGTTTCAACTCGGTCAACTCTCATTCTTGAAAACTCAGAAAATATAGACCTAGTCTACTGAATCCCTCTTCATGGGCCAATCCTCTTACTCCTGAAAGCAGCCAAGTGAAGCGTTCTTGCTCTGGGGCAGGAATGTTCTTTCTTAGGCTGGAGATGAAAACTGCCCAGAGTGCTTTAGGCCTGGTCTCATCAAAGCCCTATGTTCCATCAGCCACATGTCAGATCTGGAGTGACTGTGCTGAATTTCGAAGGAGAAAGTCGATCAAGAGGCAATTGGAAAGGAGATTTAGAGCAGTCACTAGATGTGTTTTAGCAAAGTAACACCAATATGCAACAAATAAACAAAGACATACAACTGAGGAGCAGGAGTAGGCCATTCAGCCCCTTGAGCCTGCTCCGCTATTTAATAAGATCATGGCTGATCTGATAGTAACCTCAAATCTGCATCCCGCCTACCCCTGATAACCTATCGCCCCCTTGCTTACCAAGAATCTATCCACCTCTGCCTTAAAAATATTCAAAGACTCTGCTTCCACCATCTTCTCAGGGAGAGAGTTCCAAAGCTGGAGAGAAAATATTTTGCCTCATCTCCATATTAAATGGGTGACCCCTTATTTTAAACAGTGACCCCTAGTTCTAGATTCTCGCACAAGAGGAAACATCCCCTCCACATCTACCCTGTCAGGACCCCTGGGCTGGATTTTCACTTCAGTGTTTTCTAATACTGTTAATTCATCCCCATCGAGCTGTCCTTCCTACCATCAGTATTTGACCAGCATTACATTGACAAAAACAAAAGTGGCTGGAAACACTTAGCAGGTCTGACAGCATCTGTGGAGAGAAAGACAGAGTTAACGTTTTGAGTCCGTATGGCTCTTCATCAGAACTAAGAAAATAGAAATTTGGTGAAATATAAGCTAGTAGAGGGGGGTGGGACAGGTGGAGCTAGATAGAGGGCCAGTGATAGGTAGAGGCAAAGGAGAGATGGCCAAAGATGTCATAGGCAAAATGTCAAAGGGGTGTTGACGGTGGTGCTATAAGCTAAAGGAGTTGCTAATGGTGACATTAAGGGTAGAAAGCAGGATGAGCAAGTGGCAGATAGCCCTAGTGGGGGCTGGGGTGGGGTGGGGTGAAGGGATCGAAATAGGCTAAAAGGTGGGGATAAAACAATGGATGGAAATAAATTTTTAAAATAATAATAGAAATAGGTGGGGAAATAAAAATATATACATTAAAAAAATATATTATTATTAGAACAGCGGGGATTAGAAAGGGGGTGGGGATGGAGGAGAGAGTTCATGATCTGAAATTGTTGAACTCAATATTCAGTCCGGAAGGCTGTAAATTGCCTAGTCGGAAGATGAGGTGTTGTTCCTCCAGTTTGCGTTGAGCTTCACTGGAACAATGCAGCAGGCCAAGGACGGACATGTGGGCAAGAGAGCAGGGTGGAGTGTTGAAATGGCAAGCGACAGGGAGGTCTGGGTCATGCTTGCGGACAGACCGAAGGTGTTCTGCAAAGCGGTCACCCAGTCTGCGTTTGGTCTCTCCGACGTAGAGGAGACCACAATGGCAAAGTATTCTTTCCAGACACAGTTAGCTTAGCTAAAATAAAAATAAAATACCGTGGATGCTGGAATTCTGAAATAAAAACAGAATGTGCTGGAAAAATTCAGCAGCTCTGTCAGCATCTGTGGAGAAAGAAACAGAGTTGACATTTCGAGTCCGTATGACTCTTCTTCAGGGCATTGCTACCTGTCTGCTGTGGAAGTTGCCAGGCATGGTTTTGAATGGGCTGTGCAGAAATGTCAAGAATGAAAACTGGCCAGCAATAGTCTGTTCTCTTTTTGAGACAGAAAGGAAGATTTAGATTTATACTGGGCCTTTCACTACATAGCTGATTGCTTCACAGCCAATGAAGTGCTTGTTATGAAAAGTGGAGACTTTTGTAATGTAGGGAATGTAGCAGGCAACTTGCACATTGCCCAGTTTCACAAACTGCAATTAATGAGCAAATTATCTGGTTTAGATGTTAATTGCTTGAGAATTGTTGGCCAGGACATCATGGGGAGAACTCGCTACTCCTCACACAGTGGTGGAAGGGATCAAGTGGAATCTTGGCTTGAAAATCTCAGCCGAAAGATCTCATCTTTGACAGTGCAGCGCTCCCCCTGTGCTCATTGCAGTGCCAGCCTTGATATTTGTGCTCAAATCCTTGGCACAGAAATTGAATTCCCAACATTCTGACTCAGAGGCGAGAGTTCTGCCCACTGAACTACGATTGACAGCAAATTCATTTTACTCACTTTGTACCTCCCTCTTGTGATGTTGAGACTTTTTGTTTATTCATTCACAGGATGTGGGCTTCGCTGACTGGACCAGCATTTGTTGCCCATCCGCAGTTGCCCTTGAGAAGGTGGTGCTGAGCTGCCTTCTTGAACCGCTGCAGTCCATGCGGTATAGGTACATGCACAGGGCTGTTAGGGAGGGAGTTCCAGGATTTTGACCCAGCGACAGTGAAGGAACTGCAATATATTTCCAAGTCAGGATGGTGATTGACTTGGAGGGTAACTTCCAGGTGGTGGTTTTCCCATCTATCTGCTGCCCTTGTCCTTCTGGATGGTAGTAGTCTTGGGTTTGGAAGGTGCTGTCTAAGGAGCTTTGGTGAATTCCTGCAGTGCATCTTGTAGATGGTACACACTGCTGCTACTGTGTGTCGGTGGTGGAGGGAGTGAATGTTTGTGGATATTGTGCCAATCAAGCGGCTGCTTTGTCCTGGACAGTGTCCAGCTTCTTGAGTGTTATGGGAATTGCATTCATCCAGGCAAGTGGAGGGTATTCCATCACATTCCTCATTTGTGCCTCGTAGATAGTGGACAGACTTTGGGGAGTCAGGATTTGGGTTATTCATCGCGTGATTCCTAGAAGGCAGCTCACCATCACCTCCTCAAGGGTAATTAGGGATGGGCAATAAATGCTGGTCTAGCCAGCAACGCCCACATCCGGTAAAAGTATATTAAAAAAAATTCTCTGAGGTGCCGTGAACCACAAACCCTTTAAAATATGGACAAAATCCATGAAAATTGTGGAGGGCCAGGACATGCCAATCCCTGCAATGGAACCAGCCAGACCTGGAGTGCAGGGTGTGGGTTCACAACCCAAACCTGCCCACACCCTTAAACGGCACTGCTGAAAATCAAAAACCTTGGGAATGGGGTCCGGTTCTGTCCTGGCTGCCATTTTCACATCTCCACGGAGTCTCTTTGACTCCAAGAACGCCCAGCCCAACTCTTGGCCTGCTCCCTGTCCAGCTATGAGTTGGTGAAAATTGGCAACACTGGACCTATTCTATGTTTGTGCAAACTAAGTCTATAGTTAAGCTTTCTGGCTATTTTTCATCTTTACAATGGGAAGACTATCAAAATTTAATTGCCAGCCATTATTCACTGAAGCCTAAGTGAAACATTGAGATGAATTAGCTTTAGTAAGACACTGACACAAAAGCCTTTTCTCAGATCTTTTCTGTCCCATTACTGTTTATTTCTGTAATGCAGATGTGTTGGGCAAATATGCACAGCAACATGGACATCTCAATGAAGGAACATATTCCTTGGAGGTTTTTTTTTTGATCAGCACTTCATCTACAGGCAAGAAACATTCACTCTCTCCACCACCCATGTCTGCAGTGTGTACCATCTGCAAGATGAACTTCAGCAACTCAGCAAAGCCCCTTCGACAGCACCTCCCAAACCTCTACCATCTAGAAGGACAAGGGCAGCAGACACATAGGAACCCCACCACCTGCATGTTCCCGTCCCAAGTCACTCACCATTCTGACTTGGAAATATATTGCTGTTCCTTCACTATCACTGGGTCAAAGTCCTGGAACTCCCTTCCTAACAGCACTGTGGGTGTACCTACACCACTTGGGCTGCAGCGGTTCAAGAAGGCAGCTCACCACCACCTTCTCAAGGGCAATTGGGGATGGGCAATAAATGCTGACCCAGCCACGATGCCCGCATAATAGATTTTTTTTTAAAGCTGATCTGGTGTTTGCAAAACCTCTTCCCCAGACTACAAAGTGCTATTTGATACTTCCAGACACTGCAGTAGTTATCCGGAGCATCGCTCTAATGTCTCAGTTGGCAGTCTCTTATCTGGATGTTATTCCATGCATTGGAAACCTGGATCATATCTGGTTTTGGTGAGAGCATTTCCAATAAACTGCAACAATAATAAGCTCTTTAGAATTAATTTGTGTAGCTGTTAAGCTGAAAAAGGACAGAATAAATTTCAGAGGCTATATACCTCAATCGATTCTGTCAACATGAATGTCCTCAGGACAGCCTAACCCACTAAAATGATCCTTATGTGGAAACCAATATAGGCTGTGCGTTACCATTGGCTGCAATGGAATTGGTTTTGCTTTTAACAATTCCGAGTTGCCTTGTGTCCATTTCTCTCCCCCTCCCCCTCCCTCGAAGATTTCCATTAATCTCTATGCCATGCCTTTCATAATCTCAGGATGATTCAATGTGCAACAGGTCCAGTATCTTTGAAATGTTAACAACTGTTGTAGAGAAATACAGCAGCCAACAGGTACACAGCAAGGTCCCACAAACAGAAATGCACTAAGTAAACGATTAAGTGGTTTTACTGATGTAGGTCGACGGATACTTGTTGTCTAGGACACTAGGGAGAACTCCTTACTCTACCTTGTAATAGTGCCATAGGATCATTTTTACGTTCAGCTGAGAGGGAAGATGGGTCCTCAGGTTAATGCTTCACCTGAATAACAGCACCGCCTCAGCACAGCACCAAAGTGTCAGCTCAGGTTATGTGTTCAAGTTTCAAGTGTGAGGCATGAACCCATGATCTTCTGACACAGGCGAGATATCTACTTGCTTGAGCCAGGTCTAACCTACCATGAGAGAAAGAGAAGCGCATCAAGACATGAAGGAATTGGCTGGGTGATAGGCACTGATGTAACTATTAGACCACTGAACCCATTGAATAATAAGGTACTACACAAAACACAGGTTTGATTCCCCTCATGACACTATTCAGAGGATTGCAGGAAAGAGTTAAGCAACACATTTAACAGTAAAACCTTAGGCATGTAACCAGCATTCCATATAACTCATCATAGCTCATTATATTTTAATGAGCAGTTGAGTTTTAACATTTTTCAGATTAGGTTTTAAGCCATTTGTCCTCTCAGGTGGGTGTAAATGTTCCTATACCATACGAGGAGCAGGAGGTTTCCTCCCCAATGTCCTGGCCAATGTTTCTCCCTCAACCTAAAACAGATTTATTACAGTCATTATCTGGCGATGTTTGTGGAATTTTGCTGCGCTTTCTACATTGCAACAGTGACACCACTTCAAAAATACGTCACTGTTTGTGAAGCATTTTCAGCTGCTGTCAAAGGCTATACATAAGCTAGTCTGTCATTCTCATGGTTGAATATATTTGGGGACTCCAGGGTTAATTGAGACCAGAGTTGTGTTCATCAAAGACAAAACAATATGTTTCTAATTTTGTGTCCCTTCTGGGTGGAGTTGTAAGTTTAGAAAAAATGAGCTGAGGCTTGAAAATTCAGCTTGCTTCATCCCTATGGGCCAAATCTTTGAGGTTTGACTTACAACATGAACTGCAGCGCCTGTGTTTGAACCCATCTATTTCATTGTACGCATTTGATTTGTATTTTCAATCAGGAAAGCAATGTCTGTTGGAAGACACATTGTTTGGATTAACTATGTAATTAGGGGAGGAGGGTAAATGCATAGAAGAGATTGCTTAAACAAACAATGAATTCTAACTAATAAAAACAGAAAACACTAGAAAAACTCAGTAGGTCTGGTAGCATCTGTGGAGAGAGAATTTCAAGTCCATACGACTCTTCTTCAGATCTAAAGAGAGGTGGAAATGTGATGGAATTTATACTGTTAAAGGGAGGGGTGCTGGAGCAGGTAAAGCTAATGACACCTTTTTTAGTCTTCAATATCATTAACACTCTCTTTCTTGTGTCCATGACATCTTTGTCCATCTCTCCTTAGGCTCCACCTATCGCTGGCCTTCTACCCAGCTTCACTTGTTCCACCCTCCCTTAAACAGTATAAATTCCATCACATTTCTACCTCTCTTTAGCTCTGAAGAAGAGCCATGTGGACTCGAAACGTTAACTCTGTTTCTCTCTCCACAAATGCTGTCAGGCCTGCTGAGTTTTTCCAGCATTTTCTGTTTTTATTTCATATTTCCAGCATCCGCAGTATTTTGCTTTTATCCTAATGAGTTCTAACTTCTCTTATTCATTACCTTGATCATCAAGTTAAGTCAGAGAACATTTTGGTGTGGAATTGGTTTAACTCCTTCAAGTTCAAACAGATTGTAACCACCTCCCCAAAAGTCTACTGAACTGATGTTGGCTTGATTGACAGGGATAATGTCCATTTCTGTCCTTCACCCAGAATATCACCAACTAATCAGCCACAGACGCAATAATGCAAATGTGTGCAGGGAACATAATTTGATTTGAAATCAAAAATGCCTTTCAAAAATATCTCCATACAAATATAGATTAACATCAACTTTTTTATTTAGTCTACGCTCCTTAACAGTTCATGTCACATTTTTGTTGTAGTATAAAAGGTTAATTTTAACTGTGTGATAGGCTAACGAGACATCATCTACATGATCACAGGAAGTGCCTCATGATCTTGCTCTCTCTTGTAGACCTTATGGTAAGGAAGCCACATTAAGTGATGTTCCAATAAAGTTGATTTTTTTCCTCACCACAGCAGACTGTAAATATTCTGTGCTAGCGCAACAAGGCAAAGAATATTATATGGTGGCAGCGACTGAAAGAACAAATATGGAAAAGTCTCTGCTGTTATCAGAAAGCTTTGAGCAGATCGCAGGTCTCAGCTAAGAAGAAGTATGGCTGAACTGGCTTCAAAGGTTTACCAGGTGTCGCACTGTTTTGGGCCTTGCGGCAAAGCTGAATGGTAGAGAGGTCAGTATGCTGTTATACAAAACGGGAGGCTGTGCAGATGATATCCTAGTCAGGCAAGGGATCGATGATGAAAAAAACTACATATGATGAAGTCATAAAATCCCTTGATGCCTACTTCAATCTGGGAAAGAACACCATTGTAGAGCGGGCTAAATTTAACAGACATATCCAAAGTATTGATATATTTAACTTAACAGAGAACTGTGAATATGGCAGCTTAAAAGATGAACTAATCAGAGGACAGAGCTGTTGCCAGAATCCTGGATGAAGCATTGTCTGACCACTTACAGTCGGTGGATAATTTAACCTCAACAAAGGCAATTCAGCTGAGAGGACAAGCTGAGGCCAAGGAGCAAAATAAATCAGTGATTCAGGGTGACGGGAGAACCATACCCCAAAAATGGCTGACTCAGTGGAGCATGTTAAATTTAAAAGCAGAGAGGTGGCCATACAAAGGCAGGAGAGGCAGAAAAAGCATCCATCAGCTGCCCCGGCTGACTGTAATCAGTGTGAAGGGAAAGAAAGTTCAGGCATGAGGAATGTTCCGCCAAAGAGGCTGCCTGTCATTTTGCAGAGAGACAAGTGACTTTCAGACTGTGTGTTGAAGCAAGGAGCCTGTGCAGAATAAGCAAAAAGAGAGGCCTTTGAAATGTGACAGGATCCATGAAATAGCAAATATCAATGATATTGAGGGGCCTTTCACTGGAGAGGTCCAGGAACCAAGCGGAAGCTACTAGAGTGCTGATATCCCGGCGGACAGGATCAAGACATGTTTTAATTTAGCACAGGTGTGGCAGTTTTGGCTCTTTCTGATGCTGATGTTGGAGAAAAGTTCTCTTCAGCCATCATGAGGGGAAATTGTGGGGGCTGGAAGGTATAGAGCTCAAGGTCTTAGGACAACTGAATGCAATCGTTCATTATAGAGAGAAGAATCACTGAAACCTGAACTATTACCCTGAACCAGAGCTGTTCAATTCAAAGCAGGAGAGCCTATACTGACTTATATTTGATTTGCAGAGTAGAGGAACTGGAAAGGCAAGAATATCAGCCTAAAAACCACAGAGCTGAATTCTCACACCTGTTCACAGGACTGGAAAAGCTGAAGACAGCGTAGCACATCACTCTACATCCTGAAACGAAGCCAGTGTGTCTGTTTACACTCAATAGTTCCTCATCCACTCTTGCCAAAAATAAAGAAGGAAATTGATTCTATGTTGAAGCAAGGGGTGATTTCACCTGTGACAGAACCAACAAGTTGGCACTCGGGGATGGTCCCAGTGCCAAAACCCAAAGGATCTATCTGAATTTGTGTAGACCTTACAGAGTTGAACAAGGCAGTTGAATGTGACGTTCGAGAGCTTAGCAAAACTGGAAAAGTGTTCAACCTTCACGAAGCTAGATGCAAATAGTGGTTTTTGGCAAGTACCCTTGATGAAGAGTCTAAGTTGCTCATATTAGACTGTTTTGGAGGTTTTGTTTCAACAGATTACCCATCAGCATCAGAAATCTTCCCAAGGACAATGTCAAGCATCCTGAATGGACTCATGTGTCATATGGATGACGTCCTGATTCATGGATCTACTCGGACAGAACATGACACTAGAGTGCAAGCTGTGCTGAAATGCCAACAGGAAGCAGGACTTACACTCAACAACAAACGTGAATTCTCACAGCTAACTGTCATGTTCCTTGGGGCCTATTGTGGATGCATCCAGTGTCAGAGCTGATCGACAGGAGCCAAGAGCAATCAAGGAATTCCCAGCTTCCTGCAATGTGACTGAGCTCCAGAGATTCATGGGTACGGTAAACAAAATAGCAAAGTTCCTGCCCAAGCTTGTGGTCACCAATGAGCCACTGCATCAGCTGTTACAAGACAATACATGATGCTGAGATGAAGTACAACAGTGGTCTTTTGAGAGAATCAAAGACCTGCTGATGTCATCTAATATTTTAGTTCGTTATGACTCAGAGCTACCCACAATCATTGCTGCAGATGCATCTTCTACAGGATTGGCAGCTGTATCCTTCCAGATACAGACTGATTGAAAGTGTAGACAAGTTTACTATGCATCCCATTCACTGACAGAGACTAAACAGATAGAGAAAGAAGCATTAGCCGCTATATGGGCTTGTGAAAAGTTTGCAGATTTTGTTCTTGGTCTGTACTCCAAGCTAGAGACATACTACAAACCCTAAGTGACACACTTAAATTCTAATGAGTTAGCAAAAATGCCCCCATGGGTATAACGATTCAGGTTGTGGACGATGGGGCTTGATACAAAGACAGAGTACATTCCAAGCAAAACAGCAGAGTACAATAGGTGCTTTGTCCTGTATCCCAGTGGCAAGACCTGAACAACCCCTTGTTGAAGAGATGGAAACTTTTGTATTGACCATAGTCACAACTCTACCAGCAACAACTCAGTGACAGAATGAAATCAGAGATGCACAGAAATCTGATAAAGAACGTGCTCAGGTCAGAGGCCACTGTGTTAAAGGATGGTCAGTAAACATGCCACACAATCCTATTACTAATACGACTCCAGAAAGATACAAGTCAATCAACTGCAGGGTCACACTTCTGAAATAGAGCTTACATCGCTGAAGGAGATATTTGCAATAACACATGGAATCCCGGACCTTGCAATCTCAGACATGGACCACAGTTTGCCAATGAATACTTTAAAGAGTTCACAGCATCATGTAGATTTGTCTATATTACCAGCTCACCAAGATACCCTGAAGCCTGAAAGAGGAGTGCTTACACTGAAAGCATTGCTCAAGAATGATGATGACATCCAGCTTGCACTTCTGAGCAATCGTTCAACACCACTCCAGAATGCTTTGGCACCATGTGAACTCCTAAGGTGAAGAAGATTGAGACCTCAATCCCACTACTCTCCTACATACACTCATGTCGTACTGTTCCAACCAGATGTGGAACTCTGACAACACAAAGCATGTAACCTGCCAGACCTCCAACCAGGAGAGCCAGTTTGAATCTGAGCCCAGGGTCACCATGGACAAGTGGTTTAACAGACACCACATCCATAATCCTACCTCATTCAAACAGATATAATAGTACAGGGAGCCGGAACAGATGTGCACGGGTTACAACACAGAGGCAATCTTCTACACAGTCAAAGCAGTCATTTACACAACTGGACAGACTCAAGATGCTGCATTGATCGAAAGATCCAGATTACAACCAGATTGGTGAATTTGAGTCATCTACAAATTCTTCATTTCAGCAGGAGCCAAATCCCCAATCTCCTCCTAAGTAGCAGAGGACCCATTTGGTTGCCCCCTATAAAAAAGAGATGGAAGTCAGAAACCTGAGGGTAGCAAGGAAGCCACAAGAAGTGATGTTCCAATAAAGTTAATATTTTTCTTACTTGAGCAGGCTTCGTAATTATCCTTCTTCAGTGTTAGCACAATGAGACTATTTGTCACAGAAAAAAGATGGAAATACAAACATTTCATCCTGAGCTTTTGCATGGAGCCTGTAATTTACAGGCAGATGTAATTAATTGGAATATTTGTGGTGGTTCTAAAAGGCTGGACAATGTTAGCAGCAGCAACTTGCATCTATATAGCACCTTTCTTACCTTTAACGTAGTGAAATCTCCCATGGGTTATCAAACTAAATGTGACACTGACCCACATAATGAGGTATTAAGAGAGCTGACCAGAGGCATGGTGAAATGGATAGATTTTAGGGAGCATCTGGAGAGGAGGAAAGGTTTAGGGAGGAAATTCCAGAGCTCAGCAGGTATCCCTCACAACCTTGCTTCAGACTCTTGAGCACCACCTTAGGAGACTGCCTGGCATTCAAAGGAAAAGCTCAAATTGCACTTGGCTGGGTGGGGGGTTGGGATGCAGGGATTGGGGGGGGGGGTGGGGGGGTCGGTGGGGGTGGTGGTTGGGGGTGAGCTTGTGTGTTAACTAGATTACCATTTGAAGAAATTGTGGATTGTTCAGTGTGCAACACTCTGAATTTTCCAAGTTAAGTAATGCGTGTCTTTTTAAATGGTGAAATATTTTAAGCGTCACACAGAATTGCATTGCTGACTCTCAGTGAGGACAATATTTGTATCTGGGTGGGCTGAATAGACAATAGCAGTGTATTCACATCTGCAGCATCTGTGTATGTGGGACAGTAACAGACACAAGTGGGCTCACTATTCCACCCTTGGATTCAGATCATTTGAAAGATGATGGGACTGAGTGGGTTAGGGGTGGACAAATAGAATTACTATACCTTTCGGAAGAAGTTAAGATAAACCCTTTAACCCATGTAAAAGCTTAAACCCATGTATCAAAGACAATTTTATGGTAACTCTACTCAGCTATTTAACACAGCTTTTGATTGCCGTCTCCAGACTTTCTGTCTCAAAAGCTCTCCTTTCTGTCCCTGGTGTGTCACTTTAACCCATTGACATCTCAACTGAAAGGGACCTGCAATATTTTTTTTTCAATTTCTAATCCTGTTAATGAAGGAATGACTTATTTTGTGGCTTTATAATTGGCTTCAGCCCAGCCTAGCGCAACAATAATAGACTTCGAGGAGACAGAAGAGGATTTACAACAACTTATTAATTTGAAAGACTGTGGTGTGGACATAAGTTTTCTCTCATTGTTGTATGGTAATGACCTGTACATGTACAGAATCAAACATTCTTGTCATCTGACCAAGTATTTCAAACCAAATTTCTGCAAGTTCAGATATTTAAAACATTTTGTAAGCACCTCTTGTCAAGAATTTTAAGCAGGACCACACAGACGAACAAATCGCTGGGGATACAATTTGTTCAAACTTGCTCCGTCCAGATGTTTTCCCAAATTGGGGGGGGGGGGGGTAAAATTTAAGTATGAGCTCTCTTTTCCCAACCCCACCCCCGCCCTGCCCCCACCTTCTCCACAATTTGTGTTAAAACCTTGAGGGGCTCCCCCTACACTCTCCCATTCATCCCTCAAACCTAATCCAGTTGCTCCTTGAAGATTTAAGCAGACAGCAGTTATCAGAGCCATTGTAGCAGAAACAATTCAAGAATGTGGCAGAAGAGAGATCGACTGTTGCCCTGTGACATTTTCAAGATTACCACTATAGCCCTGGCTTATTGCTTAAAGATTTACCATCTATTTGGTTGCCCTTCAGCCCTCCCTCTCTCCTAGCCCTCCACAGTCCAAATGCAGATTGGGGTGTGAATGGGAATGGTCTATGACGATTGCATCAGAAATTGAGTTGAGATATTTGCATTGCTGCTGATTTGTAAGGTTATGGTTGATCTTAACTTACCCCCAAATTATAAAACCCAGAAGCAAAGTTAGGGGAAAACTGGAGATATATTTTGGGGTAGGAGAAAACATCATGATGTTCATTTTACCTACTGCAACTTTGGAACAGTGTACACAGTACTTGGATGGTATTGCTGGTGCCTATACCTGACTCTGATTTTTAAGCAAATCCAAGTGTGGTGAAAGAAGCAGTATTTTGGTTACTCCATTACTGAATTGGATTCATAAATGCATTGATTCCAGTATCAAGCAACTTTATTTTGCCTGCACTTTATCAATACTGCTACACAGCCATGTTTACATCCCTGACCGTAGTCGTTCATTGTGGTCCAGTTGGTTGAAATGCCTCAGCCTGTTGTATAGGCCCAGGGTCCTTGGTCTCCTTTTCCACTCCTTTAGTGACCTGGGGTCAGCCCTATGGTACTGAAGGAATGCTGCATTGTCAGAGATGCCATCTTTGGGGTGAGACATTAAACTGAAGTCGCATCTCCCCTCTTGAGTGGATGTAAAAGATCCCAGGGCACTATTTTGAAGAAAAGCGGGGTTATTCTTCCTGGTGTTCAATATTTATCCACCAACCAGTATCACGAAGGCCAGATAATCTCTTTATTTATCACATTTCTGTTTATAGAGCTTGCGGTGCACAAATTGGCTGCTACGTTGCCTAACATTATAACAGTGACTACACTTCAAAAGTACTTCATTGGCTGTGAAGTGTTTTTGAGACTTTCTGTCGTTGTGAAAAGCAATATAAAAATACAAGTTTTTTTTTTATTCTTTCGAAGCCTCAGTAAACATAAAGGGGTACATTTCTGCGTAGTTTTTTTGTCACTTCTCCCCCTTGACGGTGGTAAACTTTGTATAAACCCTAGAATAATTGAGCAACTTGCTGATTTAGATTTTGCAGGATTTCCATGACTTTTCCATTCTGAAGTAAGAGTGGATTGAAGGGTAGGAGAACATTAGTGGAAGTTAACCCTGCGCCCCCACCTCCTCCCGGCTCACACCCACCACGGGCCAATTCTTCGATCCTAGCTAATCTGTCAGTTTAGGTTATGCCATAATCAAAGATGCAATGAGTTGGTCACACAGAAAGTAGACACATTTAAAGCATTTGAATTAACCTTTCACCTGTTTTGTCATTTTCATTAAACACATCACTAGGGAACAAAGGTTTGCTTTTTTTCTCCAGATGAAAATTAGTTTGGTGAAAGATTTGGGTATTGAGTTGAATATTAAATAAGTAGTTAATTGAAGGGTAAGATCTGGGAACCTATTGCCTGGAGAGACTGATGTTCATACTGGCTCTATTTTAAAAAAAAGGCTTTCTGAGCACAGCTTCCAATTTAACATCAAAATATTTCAATATATTTCTTCATGTGCCTGAAATCCTATCCTAATAGTTGTGGACCCGCTGCATGTGTAATTGCAATAACTCATGGATATCTTTGTCCCAAGTCTCTTTGGGATCCCTTCTCCCACAGGCTTTTGGGTTGCTTCGCAATGAAGGCTAACTGAGGGACAGCAGCAGTGTCGGACATCTCCCTTGGAGGCTTCCTTGTCCTCTGAATGCAAGTGCGGCTTATTTATTGGTCCTGCTTGTATATTGTCACCTAAACATTTGAGGCTGTGAACTGGTTCAGTGTTAAATATCTACTTCATATACAGCTGGAGGACTTGAATTCACATTTTCTTAATTGTTGGATTGTGCTCTAATGATTGTTAGTGGAGTACTGGCAACTTTAAATGCCACATCTCCAACTGCAGAGAAAGGATTTGCCTCCTTCATTGTTGCTGATACTGGTTCAATTTCTTTTCAAGAAAAGGAAGACTTTGTGATACAGCTTCCAATGTAAGCTTTTAACGTCAAAACATTTCAGTATATTCGCCCCCATCCTTCATACATCTAAAGAACTATAGCTGAAGCTGGGGGTCTGCTGCTTGTGTGGTTGGGATATCTTTGTCCCAAATCTCCTCAGTATTCCTTCTCTTCACTTGCATTGTGGTTTCCCCCTCCCATTTAGTTTTCTCCTTGCAAGAAATGTACTTGCGTTTATATGGCACCTTTCATGACCTCGGCAGGCACTTCACAGCCAATGAAGTGCCTTTGAGGTGTAGCCCATGCTGCAACATAAGAAACATAGCATCAATTTCATGCACAGCAAGCTCCCACAAACAGTAATAAAGCCTGTGTTTAGTAATGTTGGTGTGGAGTTAATGTTGATGAATGTTGACCAAGACACTGGGGAGAACTCTCCTGCTCTTCTTGAAGATAATGGACATGGGATCATTTCCATCCACCTGAGAGGGCAGGCAGGGCCTCAGTTTTCCACCGCACCACCAGCAGTGCAGCAGTCTCTCAGCACTGCGTTTGGAATGTCAGCCTTGATTATCTGCTCAAACCTCTGAGGTGGGACTTGAAATCACAACCTTCAGAAGCACCTGTGCTACCCTTTTTTTGTGTGGAAGGTTACAATGAAACCTGCCTTTCACCTTTTTAGCTTAAACTACAATTTGGAGAATGTGATGCTGAACCTGACAAGTTGAAGCTTCAAAATTGCTTCCAGTGTGCGGTGACACAGTGGTTACCTTTATGCTGATACCCATTGTGATAGAATCACAGAATGGTGCAGTCTAAAATTG
This sequence comes from Carcharodon carcharias, assembly GCF_017639515.1. Taxonomy (NCBI): domain Eukaryota; kingdom Metazoa; phylum Chordata; class Chondrichthyes; order Lamniformes; family Lamnidae; genus Carcharodon; species Carcharodon carcharias. The sequence goes on from NC_054474.1 coordinate 5,421,525, forward strand.
GGCCATTTGGCACATTGTGCCTGCCTTTGAAGGAGCTATCTAATTAATTCCATTCTCCTTGCCCATTGTTATAGAATGATGGTCCTCACATCTTACGTACCACAGTTTCTCGAACCAGAAACAGCATTTCAAGTAATATTGGGTTGTCTGTTTTTATAATTGCTGCTTAAATCACCCTTCCAGGATGTAAACACTAAACACTGCTTGTTCTCAGTGATATTTTAAGGGTCTGTTTAGACATTGTGGTCTCATAAAATAAATTGAATACCAGCCTGTAAAAGGAAAGTTGTGATCCAGAACACAAAACTGATGCCGATTAATTGTTTGAAATGAAAATGCGGAGAGGAAGTCTATTCTTTTACCACATTGGTCCCAGTTGGATCTTAAACTTATTTGATGGGTCAAAATCTTACTATCCTAGACAGCCCAGGCTTGTGAATTTTGGACATATCCCTGGAGACTTCATCACATGGACCTTTCACATTCAACCACCTCACCCCTGCCATTGGGTGCCCAACATCTCCATCCTCATGATGCCCTGCCTTCCCACATTAATTGGGCAAGCAAACAGACTCTGTTACCTAATTGGATGATTCTTCACAGTCAGTCAAATGTGGGTTTAAATCCCACTGCGGCAGCTGGTAGAATTTAAATTCAGTCGATAAATCTGGAATTAAAAGCTAGTGTCAGCGATGGTGACCATGAATTATCATCAATTGTTGTAAAAACCCACCTGGTTCACTAATGTCCTTTAGGGAAGGAAAACTGCCATACTTACCTGGTCTGGCCTACATGTGACTCCAAGCCCATAACAATTTCAGGAGATAAAACAGCGAGAGTTTGGAGGATAAAACAGCGAGAGTTCAGGGGATAAAACAGCGAGAAGTCAAGGAAATAAACCCAAACACCAGCCAGAGCCCAGCTGCAAAAGGAGGGAGGAGAAAGATAGGAAAAACAATAGTGGTAGGAGACTCAATAGTGAGAGGCCCAGACAGGCATTTCTGTGGCTGTAAAGGTTTCCTCCTTGGGACCAGGGTCAAGGATGTCAATGAAAGGCTGCAGGGCATTCTGAAGTTGGGGGGGTGCAAACAGTTAGAGGTTGTGGTTCACACTGGTGCCAACGACATTGGTAGAAAGAGGGATGGGGTCCTGCAACAAGAATTTAGGGAGCTAGGTAGCAGGTTAAAAAGCAGGACCTCATAGGTTGTAATCTCTGGATTACTCCCTGTGCCATGTGCTAGTGAGTGTAGGAGTAGGCAGACAGAGCAGATGAATGTGTGGCTGAAGAGATGGTGCAGGAGGGAGTGCTTTACATTCCTGGATCACTGGGTCCATTTCTGGGGAAGGTGGGGTCTGTACAAGTCCAATGGGTTGCACCTGAACCAGATTGGAGTCAACATCCTTGTGGCAGGGGTTTGCTAGTGCTGTTGGTGGGGGTTGAAACTAATTTGGTAGGGGGGTGGGATACAGAGTGGAGGTATAATAGGAGATGATGCACAGACAAGTATAGAATAAAAATCAAGTGAGTCTAGAAGGCAGAGCGTATAAAGTCAAATTAAGGCACAAGGGAGCATGACAAGGCTGGATGGCTTTATTTTAATGCAAGGAGTCTTGTGTGTAAGGTAGATGAGCTGAGGGTGTTGATTAACACATGAGGATATGATATCATTGCTACCACAAAACAAAAAGGGGGTAATCACATTGCTGGGAGTATACTATAGGCCCCCATACAGCCAGAGAGAGATGGAAGGGCAGATCTCAGAGAAGTGTAAAAATAATAGTGTAATAATAGTAGGGGATTTCAACTTCCCCAATATTAACTGGGACAGACAAAGTGTGAAAGGCTTAGAGGGGGCGGAATTCTTAAGATGTATCCAGGAGATTTTTTAAGCCAGTATGTAGAAAGTCCTTCAAGAGAGGGGGCCACTTCTGGACCTAATCTTAGGGAATGAAGCCAGGAAAGTGGTAGAAGTATCAGTGGGGGAGCCTTTCGGGGATATTGACCATAACTCTGTAAGATTTAAGGTAGTTAGGAAAAGGGCAAAGATGGACCGGAAATAAAGGTTCTGAACTGGGGGGAGGCCGATTTTAATATGAGAGGATCTGGCCAAAGTGGACTGGGAGCAGTGACTTGTAGGAAAATCTACATCAGACCGGTGGGAGTCATTCAAAAAGGAAATAGTGAGAGTTCAGGACCAACATGTTCCTGTAAAGGTGAAGGATTGGACCAACAAGTACAGAGAACCCAGGAAGTTGAGGAATGTACAGAATTGGATAAGGACAAAAAGGGAAGCTTATGGTAAATACCGAGGGCTCAAAACAGCGAAAGCCTGAGAGGAGTATAGAATGTGCTGGGGGTTACTTAAAAAAAGAAATTAGAAGAGTGAAGTGGGGGCATGAAGAAACACTGGCAGGTAAAATGAATGAAAATCCAAAAGCGTTTTATAAGTATATTAGGGGCAAGAAGATAACCAGGGAAAGAATGGGGCTTACTAGGGATCAAAGCGGCAATCTGTGTGAGGAGCCAGAGGACATATGTGAGGTTTTAAATGAGTACTTTGCATCTTCATTCACTATAGAGAAGGATGATGTAGGTATAGAAATCAGGGAGGGGGACTGTGATATACTGGAACAAGTTAGCATTGAGAGGGAGGGGGTATTAGCAGTTTTAGCGGGCTTAAAAGTAGATTAATCCCCAGGCCCAGATGAGATGTATCCCAGGTTGCTGTGGGAGGCAAGGGAGGAGATTGCAGGGGCTCTGACATTATTTTTCAAATCCTCTCTGGCCACAGGAGAGATGCCAGAGGACTGGAGCAGAGCTAATATGGTACCATTATTCAAGAAGGGTGATAGGGATAAACCAAGGAACTGTAGGCCAATGAGTCTAACATCAGCGGTAGGGAAACTTTTGGAAAAAATTCTGTGGAACAGAATTAATCTCCACTTGGAGAGGCAGGGTTTAATCAAGGGTAGTCAGCATGGCTTTGTCAGGGGGAGATCATGTCTAACAAATTTGACTGAATTCTTCGAGGAGGCGACTAGTTGTGTAGATGAGGGTAGTGCAGTTAATGTAGTCTTCATAGACTTCAGTAAGGCTTTTGACAAGGTCTCGCATGGGAGAATGGTCAAGAAGGTAAGAGCCCATGGGATCCAGGGCAATTTGGCAAATTGGATCCAAAATTGGCTTAGTGGCAGGAGGCAGAGGGTCGAAGGTTGTTTTTGTGATTGGAAACCTGTGACGAGTGGTGTACCTCAGGGTTTGATGCTGGGTCCCTTGCTGTTTGTAATGTACAGTAATGATCTAGACACGAATATAGGAGGTATGATCAGTAAGTTCGCAGATGACACAAAAATTGGTGGCGTGGTAAATAGCGAGGAGGAAAGCCTTAGACTACAGAATGATATAGTCGGGCTAGTCAGATGGGCAGAAGAGTGGCAAATGAAATTTAATCCTCAAAAGTGTGATGTGATGCATTTTGGGAGGACTAACATAGCAAGGGAGTACACGTTGAATGTTAGGACCCTAGGAAGTACAGAGGATCAGAGGGACCTTGGTGTGCATGTCCATAGATCCTTGAAGGCAGCAGGACAGGTAGATAAGGTGGTTAAGAAGGCATATGGGATACTTGTTTTTATTGATCAAGGTGTTGAATACAAGAGCAGGAAGGTTATGCTTGCGCTGTATAAAGCATTACTGGAGAACTGTGTGCAGTTCTGGTCGCCACATTATAGGAAGGATGTGATTTCACTAAAGAGGGTGCAGAGGAGATTCACCAGGATGTTGCCTGGATTGGAGCATTTCGGCTATGAAGAGAGACTAGATAGGTTGGGGTTATTTTCCTTAGAGCAGAGAAGGCTGAGGGGGGATCTGACTGAGGTATACAAAATTATGAGGGGCATAGATAAGGTAGATGGGGAAGAAACTTTTCCTCTTAGTGGAGGGTCAATAATCAGGGGGCATAGATTTAAGGTAAGGGGCAGGTGGTTTAGAGGGGATTTGAGGATTTTTTTTTTCACCCAGAGGTTGGGGGGTATCTTGAACTCACTGTCTGAAAGGATGGTACAGGCAGGAACCATCACAACATTTAAGAAGTATTTAAATTAACATGTGAAATGCCATAGCATACAAGGCTGTGGAACAAGAGCTAGAAAATGGAATTAGATTAGACAGGGACTTGATGACTGATGTGGACACGATGGGCTGGAGGGCGTCTTTCCATGCATTAAAACTCTGACTCCATGACTATGTGGTCGACTTTTAACTGCCCTCTGAAATGGCTGAGCAAGTCACTCATTTCGAGGGCAACTAGGAATGGGCAACAAATGCTGGCTTTGCCAGCGACAGCCACATCCCATGAAAGAATCAAGAACTTAATGGAGAAGAATATCAATGTACAAATTAACGTGATGCCTACACATACTGGCTCACATAGGGGAGGGGGAGAAATGAGGGGTGCAGAACACTCACTCATTTTGTACTCATTCCAATTGATTTTTAACAGTTATAGTCAAGTTTCTATGAAGAGTAGATTGAATGCCTGGGGCATTAGTAGAGGTGTTCCCATTGTTCATTTGCTAACAGTATATGGAATTAACAAGAAAACCCCAGAGTAAAATAGAGCAGGGATGTAGGAACAGCAGAAGCAAACTAATGAGCAGGAAATTGAAAACAGAGATCACTTGTGGTCTTATTTGCTCAGTGTGATGAATATTTGAATTAATCATCCACATCCACACAACAAAATATTTGGGGTCATTCAAAGTACAGTGAGTTGCACTGGGAGAAGAATTGGGGGAGAAGTTTCAATGGGCCAAATAGACCTCAAGTTTCTATTTAATTTTTAAAATGTTTAATTAGTTTTGGATGAGATGTAAAGCCAACCTCTACCCCTTAGGATGGACATAAAAGATCCCATTGCATTATGTCAAAGAAGACCATGATAGCTCTTCCTGGTGTCCTGGCCAGTATTTACCTCATAACCAATTTCAGAAATAAAGGAGATTATGTGGTCATCGTCACATTGCAGTATGTGGGATCTTGCTGTGCCTGAAGTGGGTTTTATGGCCAGACTATTGCTGTCAGAGTGTGGGGGCAGGCCTGACACGCTGATGCACAAAATGACATTGGGCGTGTGTCCTGACGTCACCGTGTGTCATTTAGATATTTCATTCGGCGGGCGCGTGCCAGAGCTGGCTGCGCGCCCACCAAACTGTCAGCGGCCTGTTACGGCCGTTAAACAAAAAAATTGGTTAGCGACGATGCCCATCCAACCTCAAGGTTGGCGGGTAGGTGGAGACCCCAAGCGGCCTTCGCCTTTTTCAGGAAACCTCATCCACGGGCAGGATAAGGCTTCTTGAAGGTTTTATAAAATTATTAATTAATTTTTGCACAGTTCATAAACATGTCCCAGCTCTTTCACGTGCACACGCACGCTACTGGCTACAGGCCGTGCGTCACGCTGGGTGGGCCTTAGCTAGCCCGCCCTCTTAAAATGGCGACGCGCAGCCGATCGTGGGCGGCAATCGGCTCCGCACTCACCCCCGCCCGCTCCTGCCCGACGTGGGTAAGTTTCTGGCCTACAGTAGCGACCACGTGTCAATGATGTTTAATTGGCTCTAAAGCACTTTGAAACATCTTGGGGTCATGAAAGAAGCGATAGGAAAGGAAGTTCTTTTTATTGGAACTTTGGCTGGATGCCCAGTGTGGATTCGATTGGTGGGGCTGGATCCCCATTCTGGCTGGGGTGCATTGCAGACCTGCCTCCTTGCCAAACCCATGGACCTGCCTTTGTTCAGAGAACTGAAGACGATTTGATCATATCCAGCAATTAGCTTATTGCAACTGGACCTGGTCGATGACAAAAAGAATGCTATAAATATAAATGACTTACAGTCGGATACACAGGAAATTGTTGACTAATTTGGCTCTGATGTCATTCCTGGCTATGACAATGGTCACTGAATTGTAAGCACCAGCCTGGTCAGATTCTGCACGTTTCTAACCTTTCCAGTCTATTCCTGTTGAAACAGAAAAATAACATTTGGTGAGTTGCGAACCCTAGTTGGCCCAATCTCTTCATGAGTCCTTGGTGTTGACTAGGTCTGATTAGCTTTTTTTATATCTTATATTCCAATTGCTTGAAGAAAATATATCCGAATGTAGGTATCTGCATGATGTACACACGCTGACTCATGAAGGAGTTTCAAATTTTGCGATGTATTTATAAAAGCATTAAATATTGGTGCTGAATAAAAGCTACAGGAGCAGTGTTTATGTTTATTTAAGACTTACACCAGCTTTTAAAATATCATGACTTTTTTTTTCTTTCCCAAATGTTACTCCAATTAACTGAATAAAAGATCTTTAAAGCATTGCACATCCTGAAAACTGTTAACATTAGTACAATTTCACACCTGATGCTTGGATTGGCACCAAGAAGCTGCTTCCCTCCTCATGCATTGACGCAATGTTTTACCCTTGTGATTATTTTTTAAATTAGCATTTCTTTCTTTGAGATTAGTGCAGGCTGGAAGCCCTTTGATCGTAGATCCTGTCACCATTAAAGAGATGACTGTACTCTGTGGTGCTGCTGATGATCAGAGCATGTAGTCTCTACATACAGAGGCCAAGAGGAGGCCATTCTACTCCTCTCCTCTGTACCCGCCATTCAAATAGACCACAGGTGCTCTGTATCTTAACTCCATTTGTTGGCTACGTAACCGTTAATACCCTTGCCTAGTAATCCATTCATCCATGTATTCATCTCAGTTTGGAAATTTTCGATTGACTCCCAGCCTCAACCTCCTTTTGGGGGAGAGAGTGCTAGATTTCTACCACTCTCTGTACCATGTGCACCCTCTGTACCATGTGCACAGCTACTGACTGTCTTGGTACTCAGGTTTTTTTTTTGCCAGCTTCTTCTCACATTGGTCATAGCTGCCTATTGACTATTTCACTGAAAAATTTTGTTCAGAAATTATAGAAAATACTGGCAACGAGAAAAAAAGGATGGGAGGTCAGAGGCCATGTGATGAAACCTTCCAGGAATTTACCCAACCAGATTGGAAATCTTATCAGAAGCAACAGCAACGTCTAGTGAGACATAGGGGCCAGGAAGATCAGATTTGACGCCCACGTCTTAGTTAATGGAGCAATCTGAGTTGACCTCTTTTAGGTGAAGAATTAGCTTGATCCATGTCAAGAGATGGATTTGAAGGTTTTGGAGGTACGAGTTGGCCTGGCTGATGGGGTTAACATGAGGTTTTGGACAGGAGTTCCTGTGCAGTGTGGAGGCTCATGATTAAAGTGGTCTTGCATGGGCTGTCGCTGTGGGGCCAATGAGCTGAATGGCCTTATTTTCTCCCTTTCTTTCCTTTGTTTTACAATCTCAGTTGGATTAAATGGCTTAGTGTTAGGCTCAGTACCACTTGAGTACGACAAGGAAAATATACAGGGATTTGCACTCTTAACTGTGGTCCTCACCTGCATGTGCATTTGGACATCAGATGAGGTGAAGAGTGATCTCCTGAACAGTGGGAATGGCTAATAGTCACTGAATTCACATAAGAACGACCACATGGATAAATGCCCAGTGGCCTGCCCACACCTGTGTAAACTTAGTCTTCTAAAGACAGGCAGAAAAGGGACAAAGATAACAATATCGCCTGCTGAAATTCTTCACCTGCTGATATGTGATGGTTGATTTAATAAAGTTTTGTTGCCTTGGTGTTCTATTTCTTTCCTACCTATGTTTGCCTTTTGTTTATATTGCCTCAGTCCGTGATTTTCCCATGCTGTGGCACACAGAGTTGACAATCAGCTAATTGAAACACAATCTTCACTGAAGAACATTTCTTGGCAAACTAATTGTGTCTTTCATCTGGGTCCACCTGTTTATTTGACAACACATTTTAAAGACATTTTCTCTTTTTTTTTAAATGAGCATGAAGTGACATTTGTGTTTAATGGAAGGTGGAAATATTTCCCTCAACAGCGTCAGGTTTTCATTATTGCATTTATTACAGGCTTTCTGTTCACTGTGTATAGAAGCTCTCCAGGTGGGCCTTCCATGTTGCACCTTTCCATCAACTTGAGTTCATCAAAAACTCTGATGCCCAAATCCAAACTCGCACCAAGTTCCATTGACCCGTCACCCTGTGCTCACTGACTCCCAGTTGGCCCCTGATTCGGCAATGTCTCAATTTTAAAATTCTCACACCTGTTTTCAAATCAGTCCGGGTCTTCACCTCTCCCTATCTTTGTAATATGAGGGAAGGGCAATAAATGCCTGTCCAGCCAGCGATGCCCACATCCCATGAAAGAATAAAAATAAGATCTCTTCCAGCCGCACAACCTCCGAGGTATCTACATTCCTTCAATTCTCATTTATCCCCAATAATCATCACTCCGTCGTTGGTAGTCATGCTTTCAGCTACCTGGGCCCTAAGCTCTGGAATTCCTTCCCTAAACCTCTTGATCTCTCTAACTCTCTTTCCTTCTTTAAGGCACTCCTTAAAACATATCCCTTTGACCAAGTCTTTGGTCACCTATCCTAATGCCCCCTCATATGACTCAGTGTCAAGTTTTGCTTGATAATGCCCATGTGAAGTGTCTTGAACGTTTTGTAAAAGCATTATATAAATGCAAGTTGTTGTTTATACATGACAGAGAGTGATGCTGATGTAGCGCTATAAAGCCCCTGCTCCAGACCTTAAGCAGAAACATGACTGACACTTAAGCAAGGGCATGCTACATTGCAAAGGTATCATCCATTGGGTAAGCAGCTGGCCTCAGCACCTCCATCTGTCAATCTTGCTCATTCAGCTGTTGATGATGACGATGATAAAGGTCCTATGGTGCACCACAAAGAGCTCTCCTGCTGTCTGAGCAACATTCCTCTCCCAAGCTCCACTATTAAAAACAGTATGTTTTAATTAAACAGTCGGATTCCCCTTGCCTACCAGTCTGCTGCTTGGCGCTGGTGAAGGCCAGTCGCCTGCCGAAGGGACTGTGGGGCACCGCAGCTGGGTCAATTTACAGGAAGGGCCTGGCATGCATCTGGAAGGTGACGCCTCATCCAACTGTGGCACGTGCCTAAACCTGCTTTGCGCCTCAGCCTGACCAACCCAGCCTTTAGAGCCAATCTTTATTTCGAAGTTACAGCTCCGACTTGATTAGTGGGTGGCGTAGGGGTGATGTTACTGGACTGGTAATCCAGATGTCCAGGATAATATCCTGGGGACACAGGTTTGAATCCCACCATGGCAGCTGGTGGAATTTAATTTCAATTAAATTGATTGAAAAAAATATGGAATGAAAGGGGCCAATCATTTAGGACCGAGATGAGGGGAAATTACTTCACTTAAAGGGTTGTGAATCTTCAGAACTCTCTATAAGACCATAAGACATAGGAACAGAAATTAGGCCATTCAGCCCATCGAGTCTGCTCCACCATTCAATCATGGCTGATAAGTTTCTCAACTCCATTCTCCCGCCTTCTCCCCGTAACCTTTGATCCCCTTACCAGTCAAGAACCTATCTATCTCGGTCTTAAATACACTCAATGACCTGGCCTCCACAGCCTTCTGTGGCAATGAATTCCATTGATTCACCACTCTCTGGCTAAAGAAGTTTCTCCTCATCTCTGTTCTAAAAGGTCTTCCTTTTACTCTGAGGCTGTGCCCTCAGGTCCTAGTCTCTTCTACTAATGGAAACATCTTCCCCACGTCCACTCTATCCAGGCTTTTCAGTATTCTGTAAGTTTCAATCAGATCCCCCCTCATCCTTCTAAACTCCATCGAGTATAGACCCAGAGTCCTGAAACACATGTTAAGCCTTTCATTCCTGGGATCATTCTCGTGAACCTCCTCTGGACCCTCTCCAGGGCCAGAACATCCTTCCTGAGATACGGGGCCCAAAATTGCTCACAATATTCTAAATGTGGTCTGACCACAGCCTTATAAAGGCTCCATCATTGAATATATTTAAGGCTGCAATGGACAAATTTTCTCACGGAAGTAAGGGATTATGGGGAGCAGGCGGAAAAATGTAGTTTAAACCCAAGATCAGCCATGATCGTATTGAATTAGCTCGATAAGCACTATGGTCTCTCCTGCTCTTATTTCTTGTGTTCTTGAAAACTCTAGTCTCAGTAACGATGACCATGAAACTATCACCAATTGTCATAAAAACGCATCTGGTTCACTAATGTCTTTTAGGGAAGGTAATCTGCCGTCCTTGCCTAGTCTGGCCTACATGTGACTCCAGACGCACAACATTGCCCTCTGGACTGTCCTAGCAAGCTATTCATGAAACCTCATCCTGCCTTGAGGTTGGACGGGCAACATTCTTAACAACTTTAATTACTTTGTTAATGGAATTAATAGGCCTTTGACAGTTTGGCAGGGACGCAGCTGATCTGACTATCTAAATGCCACACGCTGATGTCAGGACACCTCCTCGATGTCACCGCGCGTCATTTTACGCATAGGCGATCAGGCCCCGCCCCCCTCCCCCCCACCGGCTCGCAGACGGGAAAATTCTTCCCATGGTGAATTTTCCACTTTGTGGTGCAGTTGCAAAGTTCAATGGGAGCATTGGTTGACATTTCAATGCTGTTCTGAGGAAGTGTTACACTGCTGGAGGTGCCATCTTTCAGAAGAGGCATTCAACTGAGGCCCTGTCTGCCCTCCCAGATGGATGTAAAAGATCCCCTGGCACTTATTTTGACAAAGAACATGGGAGTTAAACCTGGTGCCCTGGCCCGGACTCACCCCTCAATCGACATCACAAATCCAGATCATCTGGTCATAATCACATTGCTACTTGTGGGATATGACACTTCATAACTGCTTGATTGGCTGTAAAAAAAAACTATGGGGCTTCCTGAGATCTCGAAGTGTGTTCAAATGTGTCTTTGCTGTTGACTTTGCAGGCCACAGCTGACAGAGGGCCAGTGAGCTTCTTCACCCATGAAGCCAGGAAATAATGTTTCAAATGTATATGTATAGCTCTTGTTGCCAGTGCTGAGGGCTCTGCCCTGTGCTAGGAACAACCTAATGAGCCACAATAGTCTTCTTTCCTGCTTGTTCCAAAGCTCATATGCACATGGGTAAATTCCTGGGCACAGGCACTTGCAGCATGGAACAGGTCCACCATTACTGAGCACAGTTTCAGTAATATAAAATGTTAATTGCTCCATGTGTTCTTACAGTGGATGCCAAGGGTTTATTTTCTACCTGTTCTTGGGTTGTAGGCATTGCTGGCAGCGCCTGCCTTATTGTCCATCCCCACCTATCCCTCAGTATTAAGAGGTGACCGCGCTGTGTGGCTGGTGTCCCACGCTATTTGGTCTGGGCAGGAGTTCAGGGTGCATCCATGAACTGGTTGGATCCTTTTTTAAACCGCAGTCTAGCAGCTTTTGTGATCAGTCGTTTCTGGTGCTTGCCCACAAATTGCTGGATTGATTGAACTTGGATGAGACATTATGTTGCCAGCTCGATTCTAATATGGCCTTAATAACTGTTTAATTTCCAGCATGAAAGTGGTAATTAAACTGGAGTATTGCTCTGAGCAAGGCTGCAGAGCAAATGAAACCGATTCTTTGCATGTCATTATTACAGAGAGGTGGTGTCATCAGCCAGGTCCGTCAGATAGATTTTCAGGTGTCAGCCGACAGGAATGGCCCCATTGGGAACGCTTGTCCCTCACCCTAGCAGTTGAGATATGTTCTGGCACATATGATATTCTATGGAATATTTTCCCTGAAAGTTCTTATCAGAATGAATGGCATCGGGTAGAAGGGTCAAACTTGCTGAGTTATATCAGAATTACCAAGGTGTTTAAATCCATTATAGAAGAAACCAATAACATAGTAACTTTCACCCTTTGCCTCTCAAAGTAAATGTGAAATTAGCCACAAGTGAATTGAAAATTACTTTGGTTCTAGAAATGTGTCCAAATGTGTCTTTGCTGTTGACTTTTGGTTTGCTCCCTTCCCACCCTTGCCTCCTCAACAGTAATGACCTGCCTTTTAATGTTGCCATTAATGTAGAGGATAAATGGAGGGTTAAGGAGAGAAGAGATGATAAATAATATAGATAAAGGCATGGACACTGAGCCGTTGGAGAGGTAGAGGAGATGACTAAATCTTGATTGGAAACAACTGGTCTCAAGGACCTTACAAGGTGAAGCACAAAAGCGAAGTCCCACAAGGCGTTTTGGTGAGTGGTTTTGGTGCAGTTTAAATCTGGCACCCTGCATGAGGAAGCGGCAGGGGAACGATATGGTGGGCAAATCGGAGGCCGCCGCCGGCGAGGCGGAGTGCTTCCTGTGGCTGCATAACTAATGAGGCAGGAATGGGACGTTATGGCACCAAAACCCGCCATAGCGACCGGCGGATAAAATGATGTTGCACTTTGTGCTGATCTGGGATGTTTCCGCCCATAGTATCTGTGTCTCCTCCCATCTTTCCTCCTGCCTCAGTGTGGCTTCTCGTTCTGCGTCTGAGGGACATCCTTCTAGCTCCCTGACCAACGAGCGAGTCTTCAGATGTGAACGTGGGTGGGGAATATCAGTGGAGGTTTTGGATTTTTCAAATCCTTAACCATTTTAATAAAGGGGATGGGACAAAGTTGGAGATAATTCAGTGTCCCTGGAGTCACTGGAATTAATTTGGATGTCTCCTTTTCCTATAGCCTACTGAAAATAAGTGAAGGAACATAGATTACAAAAAGGCTAAAAATGGGACTGGTTTATTGAATTAGCAGAGCCAGTGAAACCCTTTTACTTGGTGGCAGTATCTGAAAGACTAAATTAATTGAATGTTAATCTGCATTTCATAGTAATCGCATTGATTCCAAAGTTTGCCTTTGAATCGACAATGTAGTACTTGGTCATGGAGCTTTATTTTTAAAAAAAAAAACACACCAAAAAAAATGGGGTTCTGCCAAGACCAATGCAACTTTTTTGTATCAGCAGGCTGGAAAACCTCCAACTTGGTTTTGAAAATCTGTGCTTAAAGGCATGTGTTAACTATAAGCTCCCAGGGAGAATGACATCACAGTGAGATGCACATTTCGGATCTGTTCCTCTGCGTTCTTTGTAGAGAGAGAGAGGCCCGGGAGACTTCTCCAAGCTGGGAGGCGAGAGGGCAGATGGGAGGGTGAAAGGGGAGGTGGGCTGGACTTGCTATAATAATGTGTCGAAGGAAGTATCCCATTTTTATACCATACTTTTCACTTTGTTCTGTTCTAACATGGTGTCTGGCACGTGTCGAATGTTACAATCGTTACCATAGATTGAATCTGTAAAAGAAAGGAAATCCGGTCATTAACGCCTGGATTTCTTTGAGTCTAAAATATATAAACAATTCACTAATGGCTACTTCACTTCAAGAATTTACATGCCTGATGCATTTATCTGGCTTTCCAAAGGCGGGGTATTTAGTAGGTATTCTTAAAGGGACAGGGCATTTGGACAGACCAGCTCAGCTTGGAGGGGTTTCCTGGAGAATTGACCATGTGACATTCTGGTCATTGGCATCGCCATTGGCAACCCCTCACGCTGAAGATGGTTCTTCCTCGCGGGTGGCTGGTTTGGTTTAAGTGGGATGTCATATTAATTTTACCTTTTTATAGATTCCACCGCTCCTCAACATAGAGGTGCCTTTGGAGGTGCAAAATTAAAATAATTATGTCAAAGTGGGAGAGGCATCGGGTCTGGTGGAGCGGAAGGGAAAAGCCTGTTCTGGGGGGATCGTGAGTTTGGGGTGAGCTGGCGCCTTTCCCTCCTGCGGCTCCATGTCCGGAGGATGAAGCGTCCGGCTCCAATGCCCCCCTCTGAGGTTGCAGGACCAGGGCCCCCCTCCATAAAGCAGGCGGCCTGCTTACTGGGGCCAGGGGTGGGGGGGCACAGGGGGGTGGGGCTGCTCCGCCGTTGGTAAAATGCCGGAGGCCCCTCTAAAATTGCCCCTAATTGGGGCCTTAATTATTCAAATGGGCTGCTTGCCTCCATTCATCGGGCAGTAGGGGGGGGGTGGGGGTCACATTCCAGTCTGCCCCAGGGAGCTTCCCCGACATTGGGATTTCACCGAGGAGCCGTGTCGACCGGTCTCCCCTAATGTTCCCGGCTGAAATGCCTCCGATGCTCCCTGAGCCAGGGAAAGCCGGCCCTGTGAGTCTGCAACATAGACTAAATGAAGAGTCAGTCCTCGTTTTGAAAGATTAAGTGATGTTTTTCTAGTTATTAGTAATTCAGTTTCTCGTGCCTAATGATCCCGATCATGACTGCGTTTTAATTAGACTTCCAATTGCACAGTGGAAATGTTTTACTTTAGTGGCAATGGGTCACTCTCATCTTTCTACTAAACGTGGCCTTTGTCTGTCACAAGAGGATCCTTTCCTGCAGATCTCTCAGTTACTTAAATGAAAATACAGTCCTGAAGGATCTCGCTTTTTTTGTTAATCCAAGGGGTACGTTATTCTATTTTAATTATTTCCCTTGTTTCTGTAATTGGTTTTGCTGAGAGCTGGGAGGGAGAATTAATTGGGTTGCATTTTGCATTTTCGAAGATGGTTCACAGAGCCGAAGCTGGAGGAACAACCTTAACCCTTAAGATACCTTGGACTGGATTATACCCTTCCCTACAGGTGGCTTTGTGGGTGGGAGGGTGGGGGGGGGCACATAAAATCCAGCGGGCGGCCAACACCTTCTTACCACCTGCCCCGCCCCACTGGACTTTCACCCTTGGCGGGGGTTGATTCGGACAGCCTGCTCACGCATGGGCCAATTGAGGCCCTTAAATGGGCGATTATACCCACTTGCTGGTTAAATCCTGCAGATAGCAGGATGAAGCCCGTAAGTGGGTATAATCGCCCATTTAAGGGCAGGATTTAACCAGCGGTAGGAGAGGCTCCCGTCTAGCAGCAGACTGGCAGGATACCCTGCGTGGGCTGGTGGCAGGTAGGGTTGTTGCGGAGGGGTAATCCTTAACTGGTCCCCTGGGCCCATCGGAGGGCATCTGCAAGATATTATCGCCCCCCCCTCAAAGAGATTGCCCTCCCTCTGTGGCCTGAAACCCAGGCTCCCATCCCCTCACTGGGGCCTGTCAGCTTAGCACCCAGGGAGACCCCTGGCTCACTTTGCTGGGCTGGATGAAGCGCCGAACACTGTCTCAAGCCCCGAGTACAGTACAGGCAGTGCCCGCTGCCCCTGGTGGCATTGCCGATACTGGAGGGCTGCCGGTCTCTGGCTGGCCAGAAGATCTGTAAGGCGGGCCTTCCTGTATGAGAGGGGTAGAAGCCTGCCTCGGAGATTCCATCTGCCCTCTTGTAGCTCTTAATCGACCACCTGGCCAGCTGTCTTCTCTGTTGACCTGCACTGGAGTTAGATTTTGTGCTTTAATCCTGATGCACAGCTGCACTGGCGCCTATTCTGTTCAACACCCTTAAGCCTGCTTCTTGCGCCATGGGTATGGGCTACTTCAGAGCAAGAACAGACAGAACAGCCTGTGCACATTGACACACACACGCACAAGCTGTACTCAATTGGCTTCTAAAAGGCCTACAGGAGAGTGATATATAAGAAGTTTGGCATCACACGGCTCTCCCAGGACCCAGAATGCTGTTTAAAAGAGCCTCCATGTGATTACTTCCAGTTTGGGTTGTGGAGAACTTTACTAAATACAATTCTTTTGAGGAAATGTATACCAGCTTGGCAGCCAGTCCAAGCAGGGTTAGCCAGAAAGTAAACTCCTGGTGAAAGCAAGGATTTACACAAAATGCACAAGGACAGAACTTCTTGAATGCCTTTTCTTGCATTCAACAACAACAGTTTGTGTTTAGATAGCAACTTCAGTGTCATAAAAGATCCCAGGGCACTTTAACCACTTTAATTCAATAGTTTAGTGATGTACTGAGAAGTACTGCCCTGTCAGAGGTGCCATCTTTCAGGTGAGATGTTAAACCAAAGGGTCCTCTTGACCTCTCTGGTGGATGTTGAAAGATCCCACCCCAAAAGTTAAAGAGTAGGGAATTCTCTCTGGTGCCCAAATCAACATTTATTCCTCAATCAGAGCCTAAAAAACAGATGAGCTCAAATAAAAGCAAAATACTGCGGAAATCCAGAACAAGAACAAAAATAAAAATACCTGGAAAAACTCAGCAGGCCTGACAGCATCTGCGGAGAGGGACACAGTTAACGTTTTGAGTCCGTATGACTCTTCAACAGAACTAAGGAAAAATAGAAAAGAGATGAAATATAAGCTGGTTTCAGGCGGGGGGGGCGGTGGTGGGACAGGTAGAGTTGGATAGGGGGCCAATGTCCGGGCTGAATATTGAGTTCAACTTTAGATCATGAACTCTCTCCTCCTTCCCCACCCCCTTTCCGATCCCCCTTTTTCCAATAATTTATATATATATATTTCTTCTCCCACCTATTTTTTAATGTATTTCCATCCATTGTTTTATCTCTACCTTTTAGCCTCCTTCGATCCCTTCCCCTCACCCCACCCCCACGAGGGCTATTTGTACCTTGATCGTCCTGATTTCCACCCTTAATTTCCATTAGCACATTCCTTAGATAATATCACCACTGTCAACACCTTTGTCCTTTTGTCTATGACATCTTTTGGCAATCTCCACCTATCACTGGCCCTCCAGCCAGCCCCACCCCCTTTTAAACCAGCTTATATTTCAACTCTTTTCTATTTTTCCTTAGTCCTGATGAAGAGTCATTTGGACTCGAAACGTCAACTGTATCCCTCTCCGCAGATGCTGTCAGACCTGCTGAGTTTTTACAGAGTATTTTTTTTTTGTTTTGAAACAGATGAGCTCATCGTTTGGTTGTGGGAGCTTGCTGTGCGCAAATTGGCTCTCCCATTTCCGCATATCGTAACACTTACTGAAATACAAAGTGCTTCAGAATTTTGGGGTGTCCTTAAGTCATGCAAGATGCTACATCAGTGCAAATCCATCCTTGCTGAGGCTTTAAGTGTGAAGGGGCCTCATGACCTTTCTCTTCAAAGGTCCAGTAGCCAGAGGTGAGGAAGTCCTGTTTCTCTTTCTGTGCTTTGTAACCTGTGTGAAGGGATATAAAAGAGGGCAAAGTTCGGAGCCGACATCCGACCAATTTCCATTGAGCTCCCTGAAGCACATCAGCTGCAAATTAGCTGCAAATGTGAATTTACAGCTTGTGGCCCGATGTATAGGACCAAACAATTAAGCTATTGAGGACTATAACTGTGTGAAATCCTGCAACATTGGAGAGGTGATGGATGTGGAAAGGAGGGGGAGGGGGGCGTTGGGGACAGGGCAAGCCGGCATAGATGACACAACAGACTGTCCACTGGAATCGCTGGGTGAAAAGTTTCATTCCCCCCCCCTCGAGGCTTGTTCTTATTTCTCATTGTCCGTGAGGAATCCTGAAGAGAGGCTTCATGCTGAGAGTCGGAGACAGGATGGATGCAAACAGGAAATTAAAGAGACTTGTCCTTGTTAGTAGAAAGCAGTGTGAAAAAAATCCCATGGTTTGCCATTATAAATGTTTCATGTTACAGAGCCTTGATTAGACCCCATCGGGAGAACTGTTTCTGTTTTGGACACCACATACCAGGGAGGCTGTGCTGTGTTGGCTATGGAAGGGGTGCAAAGCAGGTTTAACTTAAATGATGAGGACAGCTGGCATTAACCTGTCTTAGTATTTCTTTGTATTTAGGAGACTGAGGGGCACAATCTGATTGAGGTGTTTCAAACGTTAATGGATTTGATATGGAGGAATTATTTGTCCTGATGGGTCAGTCAGCAGTGAGGAGACAAAATCTTGAACCAAACTATAAAGCAATTTCTAACACAATAAGCATAGTTGAAACCCGGAATTTATTCCAACTAAAATCCATTGAGCTTTTAACTCACAATTTTGTTGAATGAGGGTTATGAAGTAAAGGCTTCAAAGGGGTAAACAGAGTTGAGGTGCAGATCAGCCATGATCTAACTGATCGGCTAATTAGGCTTGAGAGGCTGAATGGTCTCTTCCTCTTCCCACGGCCCCAAAATTCAAAGAATTAGGGTTAGACAGGGATATGTTTTTAGTGCATTTTGGGAAGGACAGGCCATATTTTTCAGCTTGCTCTGACTTTCACACAATAATATTTCTAGGTGAGGCTTGTCTGTCCCTGACAATCTGGTAACAAACATGGTTAACTAGGTATGATTAAGTACAGCAGCATCACAGACGAGGCTCACACAGGCACTGCATGCACAGGGAGAGCAATTAATTAAAGCCAGTCAGATTGACAGCTCTGTTGTGAGTTACATAGCACTCTATATCCTTCTCCTACCCTCCCCTGTTCAGTGACCCCAGCGGTGATTCCTGGACCCCTCCTGATAAATTTCATGGCCCAACAGGTTTGAGTCTCTCTCGGCTTTTTGCTAGCTACAGCCCCTTTCATTAGCACAGTTGTTACTAAATGCTTCATAGAAATAAATGTCAGAGAACAGCAGCTTGGTGAGTCCACCGGTGAGCACCAGTGTCGAGGAATGACAGCCACCATAACTCAGCAAGTCACGAATCATGAAGCACTTAGCGTTGTTGATTAAAGGCAACCATCACTGAGCAGGTTTCCATTAATAAATCTGATGATTTGTACAGATTCTGAATTGCACACTGATTTTTAATATGGGCTCATATACAGGACCCAAGTTGACCAGCATCGAGGAGTGGAGGACAGCTCAGGATGGAATGAGAGCTGGTTTGTCATAGAATCAAAATAAAAATAAAGCACAGAAGACTACTTGGCCCATCATGCATGGCAGAGCTAACCAACTAAACCTAGGGCCCTACTGTTTCCTAACAGCCCTGTAAAATTTTCTCTTCATGTATTTATCCAATTCCTTTTTAAAAAATGACTACTCAACCTCCCTTCAGCTTTCAGGCAGCGTATTCCAGACCATAATAACTCGCTAGGCAAGAAAGCTTCTTTATATCCTCGCTGGCTCTTTTGCTAAATGCCTTCAACCTGTCTCCCTTTGGTTACTGACCTTTCTGCCACTCGAAACAGTTCCTCCTTATTTACTCACTCCAAACCATTCAAGATTTTGAGCACCTCGATTAAATCTCTTCTCAACCTCCTCTTCCGTTCCAGGAAAACAACCTGCACCTGCCACTCCACGTAACTGAATTCCTCATATAATATTCAAAATCGAAATACTGTAGATGCTGGAAATATAAAATAGAACAGAAAATGTTGGAAATACTCAGCAGGCCAGGCAGCATCTGTGGAGAGAAACCAAGTTAACTTTTTGGGTTGATGTCCCTTCCTTACCCCGGTGTCATGCTTGTTAATCTCTGCATCTTCTCCCAAGACCTTGGCATCCTTCCCGAAATGCAGTGCCCAGAAATGAACACGATGCTTCAGCTGAGGCCAAACCAGTATTTTATAATGTTTTAGGATGGCAAATGAAATGAGGCATTAAGCTGAGGTCCCCACTGACCTACTCAGGTGGATGTAAAGGATGGCGTGGTACAATTCAGAAAAGATCAGGCCAACACTCTTCCCTCAAGCAAAGTGTCATGAGCAAGTTACGTTATCCTTTGTAATATATAATATACGTTATCTTGTATGTTGCCTTTTATTTGCTGTTGGTGGGTCCTTACTGGTGCCAAGCTTGCTACAAACTAACAGTAACCCATTGGCGGTGAAGGGCAGGATACACTGAGAATACCATCAGCTTCCAGACAAAAGTTCAGTCCATGAAATATGCAGTTTGCCACACAAAACCTCATTGAAATAGAATTCCAAAGGCGGAAAACCCCTTCCCCACAAAAGAAAAAATCCCCTTTTCATGAAGAGGGGAGTGTTCTAGGGGAGAAGGCACTGGAAGTTTGTACAGTGTCATTGTAAAGGTCCTGTTTTGGCAACAGGAGGTATAGCTTTGAAAGGCAGAGGCTGACCTTTTGGTCTTTTCCTCCAGTCAACAAGACCAATCTCAATTTAGTAAGACAGCAGGCACGTGCAGCCGCTATAACTTCATTATTGCAACTGGGACAAGGAGAAATTGGCTGATGGATGGCCGGCTATTCCATCTTAGTGACAGGTTTGACTTTTAACCGGGCAGCACTGACAATAGAAAAATGTGTTGGAGAAAAGTGACTTTTTAGGTCAGTAATTAGCAAACTGTAAGTTCTAACACTTAATTGCTAATGAACTAATGTGTGGGTTTTGTGTGAGGAGAGAAATCATTCACATTTATCTAAATTTAGGTAACTCAAAGCTGCTGTGATGATATCTGAACCACAGATAGATGCCAAAAGGCTACTTTGCTGTGAAGCCCAATAGTCAAGCCGTGAATATGTAGACTTCAAAATTACTGATCCTGAACTATAGATAATTAACAATTGGTAATGTACCATATAATACATGCGCTATACAGCAATCCCTGCAGGCCATGTTGCTGGAATATCTGCTTTATAACTTGAGAAAGAGCTTAGTCATCAATGTGCACTGAATGTTGGAGAATGATGGAACTCACTGCCTGAAAGGGAGGTAGAAGCAAAAACCCTCACTGCATTTAAACAACACTTGGATATGCAATTGACATGTTGCAACCTACAAGGCTACAGACCAAGAGCTGGAAAGTGGGATTGGATGGGATAGCTCTCTCTCTTGGCTTGCACAGGTACGATAGGCTGAATGGCCTCCTTCTGTGCCGTGATTCTGTGTTTCAGTGTAACAGCAATCCTTTGCTCACTCAAGTTTAGTAGTTTCTTCATTTTTAAAATCCATTCTTGGGATGTGGGCATCACTGTCTAGGCCAGCTTTTATTGCCCATCCCTAGTTGCCCTTGAGAAGATGATGGTGAGCTGCCTTCTTGAACCGCTGCAGTCCATGTGGTGTAGGTACACCCACAGCGCTGTTAGGGAGGGAGTTCCAGGATTTTTACCCAAGAGAGTGATCTGTTTATTCCTACTGTTTGATAACTCACCATAGAGTGGTGATTGAACATAGACCTTCCCTGCTCCATGTAGCTCAGTTACTCTTTTAACAAGCGTGGATCAACATTTAACGTAGTAAAACTTGGAAATTGGGACTTGGTGGGTGTAAAATGAATCTGACTCGGCTAATTGAGCTGTGCTGCTGGGTCCACCTATAGTGGTAGGTGTTGAGGTGAGAAGGGGAGGAGAGTGGGCAGGAGAGCGCCAGTGTGCTCATGGGTGTCACTCTACTGAAGGCTCATCTGTTTAGGCCTGATTCCAATGTGCATAGAGGAGGGACATGCACTTATTGAATGATCCTAATGTTTTTGTTAACAAGTGTTGTGCTGTCAGAATTTAGCTTTATTAATTCTCATGGTTTCTATCACATTCTTCCTGTCCTTAAAGGCAGCATTCTCAGTGAAGCAGGCTAAAAGATCAGGTTCCAACTCAACCTCTTCACAGAATCGCCCTATGTCACTGCCGTGGTGCTCAGACATCAGCAAAGACTTTGTCCAGTGCTTCTCTTCTGTTACCATTAGATGAAAAGAAAGAAATTCTCTCTCCTTCCCTCCTTCCTTAGTTCCTGTTTGTCCCCTTCGTTCCCTCACATTTCTTCTGTTTTCTCTCTCACTCTGTCTCTCTCTCTCTCACACACACACACACATCCTACTCCCTCTGATATCTCACAGAAGAACTTAAGAGGAAGGAGCAGGAGTATGCCACCTCTCTGACCTGCTCTGTCACTCAGTGTAATCATAGCTGACCTTCAACTTCAACTCCACTTTCCATCCCGCTCTTCACATCCCTTGATTCCCTGAGAGATCAAAAATCTGTCTATCTCAGCCTTAAATATATAAATGATGGAGCATCCACAGCCCTTTGGGGTAGAGAATTCCACAGATTTCACAGAGTGAAATAATTTCTCCTTATCTCAGTCCTAAATGATCAATCCTGAGACTATGCCCCCAAGTTCTGCATTTCTCAGCCAGGAGAAGCAACCGCTCAGAGTCGGTCACATCAAGCCCTTCCAGAATCTTCAATATTTCAATGAGATCGTCTCTCATTCTCCTAAAATCCAGACAATATGTACCCAATTCGCTCAGCCTTTCATCATGTGGTTCAGTTCTCTGTAATAATGCTATGAGACTTTCAACCTACCCTGATGGCAGCCACCACAATGACTCTATAGCACCTTGTTCACACCAGTTGATTATCAGATCCTTACAGTCTTTATGGAGGGGGCCAGTTAGCCAAGATGGTTAGTGTGTGGCTGAGAATAATGCCAACAGTGCGGCTTCAATTCCTGTTTTAGCTGAGGTAGACTTGGGAACAGTATCCCTGCTCTGAGTGTGGTACCCCTCAAGCTGTGCAACTAATTGTCTCTCCACTCAAGAGAGATGTTTACAGTCCCTCATAGACTGAGGCTAATTACATACCTACCTACTTGCAGGGATATTGAGGTTGGCGAGCGGGGGATGGGGCCAGCTTGCCGACACGTAAAACGCTGCGGGATGACACTGTGCGGAACTCCCGACATCACCCCGCATCATTTCAATTTTCAGGTTTGCGGGGGCACAGCCAAATCAGCTGTTCACCTGATAACCTGTCAATGGCCAACTGACGCCATTTAAAAACTAATTGAACTAGTTAAAGGACCTAAAAACAAAAACAAAAAAACTGCAGATGCTGGAAATCCAAAACAAAAACAGAATTACCTGGAAAAACTCAGCAGGTCTGGCAGCATCGGCGGAGAAGAAAAGAGTTGACATTTCGAGTCCTCATGACCCTTCGACAGAACTTGAGTTCGAGTCCAGGAAAGAGCTGAAATATAAGCTGGTTTAAGGTGTGTGTGTGGGGGGCGGAGAGATAGAGAGACAGAGAGGTGGAGGGGGGTGGTGTGGTTGTAGGGACAAACAAGCAGCGATAGAAGCAGATCATCAAAAGATGTCAACGACAATAGTACAATAGAACACATAGGTGTTAAAGTTAAAGTTGGTGATATTATCTAAACGAATGTGCTAATTAAGAATGGATGGTAGGGCACTCAAGGTATAGCTCTAGTGGGGTTTTTTTTAATAATGGAAATAGGTGGGAAAAGGAAAATCTTTATAATTTATTGGAAAAAAAAAGGAAGGGGGAAACAGAAAGGGGGTGGGGATGGGGGAGGGAGCTCACGACCTAAAGTTGTTGAGTTCAATATTCAGTCCGGAAGGCTGTAAAGTCCCTAGTCGGAAGATGAGGTGTTGTTCTTCCAGTTTGCGTTGGGCTTCACTGGAACAATGCAGCAAGCCAATGACAGACATGTGGGCAAGAGAGCAGGGTGGAGCGTTAAAATGGCAAGCGACAGGGAGGTTTGGGTCATTCTTGTGGACAGACCGCAGGTGTTCTGCAAAGCGGTCGCCCAGTTTACGTTTGGTCTCTCCAATGTAGAGGGGACCACATTGGGAGCAACGAATGCAGTAGACTAAGTTGGGGGAAATGCAAGTGAAATGCTGCTTCACTTGAAAGGAGTGTTTGGGTCCTTGGACGGTGAGGAGAGAGGAAGTGAAGGGGCAGGTGTTGCATCTTTTGCGTGGGCATGGTGTTGTGCCATAGGAGGGGGTTGAGGAGTAGGGGGTGATGGAGGAGTGGACCAGGGTGTCCCGGAGGGAGCGATCCCTATGGAATGCCGATAAGGGGGGTGAAGGGAAGATGTGTTTGGTTGTGGCATCATGCTGGAGTTGGCGGAAATGGCAGAGGATGATCCTTTGAATGCGGAGGCTGGTGGGGTGATAAGTGAGGACAAGGGGGACCCTATCATGTTTCTGGGAGGGAGGAGAAGGCGTGAGGGCGGATGCGCGGGAGATGGGCCGGACACGGTTGAGGGCCCTGTCAACGACCGTGGGTGGAAAACCTCGGTTAAGGAAGAAGGAGGACATGTCAGAGGAACTGTTTTTGAATGTAGCATCATCGGAACAGATGCGACGGAGGCGAAGGAACTGAGAGAATGGGATGGAGTCCTTACAGGAAGCGGGGTGTGAGGAGCTGTAGTCGAGATAGCTGTGGGAGTCAGTGGGTTTGTAATGGATATTGGTGGACAGTCTATCACCAGAGTTTGAGACAGAGAGGTCAAGGAAGGGAAGGGAAGTGTCAGAGATGGACCACGTGAAAATGATGGAGGGGTGGAGATTGGAAGCAAAATTAATAAATTTTTCCAAGTCCTGACGAGAGCATGAAACGGCACCGAAGTAATCATCGATGTACCGGAGAAAGAGTTGTGGAAGGGGGCCGGAGTAGGACTGCAACAAGGAATGTTCCACATACCCCATAAAGAGACAGGCATAGCTGGGGCCCATGCGGGTACCCATAGCCACACCTTTTATTTGGAGGAAGTGAGAGGAGTTGAAGGAGAAATTGTTCAGCGTGAGAACAAGTTCAGCCAGACGGAGGAGAGTAGTGGGGGATGGGGATTGTTCGGGCCTCTGTTCGAGGAAGAAACTAAGGGCCCTCAGACCATCCTGGTGGGGGATGGAGGTGTAGAGGGATTGGACGTCCATGGTGAAGAGGAAGCGGTAGGGGCCAGGGAACTGGAAATTGTTGATGTGACGTAAGGTGTCAGAGGAATCACGGATGTAGGTGGGAAGGGACTGGACAAGGGGAGAGAGAAGGGAGTCAAGATAACGAGAAATGAGTTCTGTGGGGCAGGATCAAGCTGAGACGATCGGTCTACCGGGGCAGTTCTGTTTGTGGATTTTGGGTAGGAGATAGAAGCGGGCCGTCCGAGGTTGGGCGACTCTCAGGTTGGAAGCTTTGGGAGGGAGATCCCCAGAGAAGATGAGGTCAGTGACAGTCCTGGAAACAGTGGCTTGATGTTCAGTGGTGGGGTCATGGTCCAGGGAGAGGTAGGAGGAAGTGTCTGCGAGTTGACGCTCAGCTTCCGCGAGGTAGAGGTCAGTGCGCCAGACAACAACAGCACCACCCTTGTCAGCGGGTTTGATGACAATGTCAGGGTTGGACCTGAGAGAATGGAGTGCAGTAAGTTCAGAGAGAGACAGGTTAGAATGGGTGAGAGGAGCAGAGAAATTGAGACGACTAATGTCGCGCCGACAGTTCTCAATGAAAAGATCGGGAGAAGGTAAGAATCCAGAGGGAGGGGTCCAGGTGGAGGGAGAACATTGGAGATGGGTAAAAGGATCCGTTGAACTGGGAGAGGACTCCTGCCCAAAGAAGTGAGCCCGGAGACGAAGACGGTGGAAGAAGAGTTCAGTATCATGCCGAGCCCGAAATTCATTGAGGTGAGGGCGTAAGGGTATGAAACTAAGACCTTTGCTGAGCACTGAACGTTCAGCATCGGAGAGGGGAAGGTCAGGGGGTATAGTGAATACACGGCTGGGGCTGGGATTGGAAGATGGGGTGGGGACGGAGGGACAGGCAGGGGTGGAGGGTCCTAGATGGGTGTTGGTGTCGATGAGTTGTTGGAGCTTGCGTTCCTTAGCACTTGAGAGAAAGAGAAAAAGTTTCTTGTTGAGGCGTCGGATGAGCCGAAGAATAAAATGAAACTGGGGGCACGCGCAGCTTTGAAAAAGGGTACGGCGGTGCTGCTGGAGGGAGAGGTCGAGTGTTTTCATATGGTGGCGCATGGCACTGAGTGTGGATTTCAGAATGTGACGGGAACAGCAGTCCGAGAAACGTTTTATGTCCCGGAGATACCTGTAATCCTGGGTGGGTTCGAAACACGAGGGGTGGAATTTCAGTTGAAATCCACGTGGGGTAAGTCGGAGATGGAGACAGTCACTGAGAAAGGAGATATGGCTGTGAAAGCGGGTTTTAGTAAACACCTTGTCAAACACTAGGAGGGAAATGGAAAGCAATGAAGGTGAACAAGGCAATAGAGAGATACGGAAATCTTGTCGCAGAGAGGAACAGAACTTCTTCAAGGAGGTAGGCATTTCTTGAAGAGCAGTGGCAGTCAATTAAACACAGAGATAAAAACAAAAAAACTGCGGATGCTGGAAATCCAAAACAAAAACAGAATTACCTGGAAAAACTCAGCAGGTCTGGCAGCATCGGCGGAGAAGAAAAGAGTTGACGTTTCGAGTCCTCATGACCCTTCGACAGAACTTGAGTTCGAGTCCAGGAAAGAGCTGAAATATAAGCTGGTTTAAGGTGTGTGTGTTGGGGGGGGGCGGAGAGATAGAGAGACAGAGAGGTGGAGGGGGGTGGTGTGGTTGTAGGGACAAACAAGCAGTGATAGAAGCAGATCATCAAAAGATGTCAACGACAATAATACAATAGAACACATAGGTGTTAAAGTTAAAGTTAGTGATATTATCTAAACGAATGTGCTAATTAAGAATGGATGGTAGGGCACTCAAGGTATAGCTCTAGTGAGGTTTTTTTTAATAATGGAAATAGGTGGGAAAAGGAAAATCTTTATAATTTATTGGAAAAAAAAAGGAAGGGGGAAACAGAAAGGGGGTGGGGATGGGGGAGGGAGCTCACGACCTAAAGTTGTTGAATTCAATATTAAGTCTGGAAGGCTGTAAAGTCCCTAGTCGGAAGATGAGGTGTTGTTCCTCCAGTTTGCGTTGGGCTTCACTGGAACAATGCAGCAAGCCAAGGACAGACATGTGGGCAAGAGAGCAGGGTGAAGTGTTAAAATGGCAAGCGACAGGGAGGTTTGGGTCATTCTTGCGGACAGACCGCAGGTGTTCTGCAAAGCGGTCGCCCAGTTTACGTTTGGTCTCTCCAATTTAGAGGAGACCACATTGGGAGCAACGAATGCAGTAGACTAAGTTGGGGGAAATGCAAGTGAAACGCTGCTTCACTTGAAAGGAGTGTTTGGGTCCTTGGACGGTGAGGAGAGAGGAAGTGAAGGGGCAGGTGTTGCATCTTTGTCCCTCCGGGACACCCTGGTCCACTCCTCCATCACCCCCTACTCCTCAACCCCCTCCTATGGAACAACACCATGCCCACGCAAAAGATGCAACACCTGCCTCTTCACTTCCTCTCTCCTCACCGTCCAAGGACCCAAACACTCCTTTCAAGTGAAGCAGCATTTCACTTGCATTTCCCCCAACTTAGTCTACTGCATCCGTTTTTAAAAATGTAATAAAAGTTTAATTGAAAATGATGGACATGTCCCAACTCATGTGACTGTGTCACATGAGAGAACATGTCAGGAAAATTTTATTTTTCTATGTTTAACATTTTTAAATTTGGCGCCGATCGCCCTGAGGCAGCACTTAGCCTCAGGGATATCAGTGTGCTCTTTCGTGCGCTTATGTGAAAGAGCGCCCTCCTGGCTTAGGGAATTGGCCTGTCTACTTAAAATGCACCCCCCCCCCCCCCCCCCCCCCCCCCCCCCCCGATTGAGGGCTCTGAACGGAGGCACGCCCACATGTGCCTGTGCCTGAACCTCCCGGCGGGGGGAGGGGACATTCTGCCCACTGTCTTCATCTCTCCAACATATGACAACTGTTGATTTATCATAATTAGAATTGTAGAAATAATAGGGTTTCTTTCTCATTTGATGACGCCTTTTTATGCAAAAGCTTCCACTCATCAAAATAACAAGAGGATTTTATCACTGTGGCTGTTGCTTTCTCTGAACTTGTTTAACATTAGTGCATATGCCTGGACCCCGCCATTTTAGGAAGGATGTCAAGGCCTTGGAGAGGCTGAAGAGGAGATTTACCAGAGAGATATTCAGGGGTTCAGTTTTGAGAAAGAATAGAGAAGCTGGGATTGTTCATCTTTGGGGGGATATTTAATACAGAGGTTTTGATTAAGTACATGTTTGCGGAGGTGGTGGTGTAGTGGTATGGTCACTATATTGGTATTCTAGAGACCCAGGGTTAATGCTCTGGTGACCCAGGTTCAAATCTCACTACAGCAGATGGTGAAATTTGAATTCAATAAAAGCCTGGTATTAAAAGTCTGATGATGACCATGAAACCATTGCTGGCTAATCTGCTGTCCTTACCTGGTCTAGCCTACATGTGACTCCAGACCCACAGCAATGTGGTTGACCCTGAACAAGGGCAATTAGGGAAGGGCAAATGAATGCTGGCCTAGCCAGTGATGCCCACATTCCATTGAATAAATATATATAAAAAACAGTTTCCACGAGCTGAATGGTTGACACCAGAGGCCACGGACTTTAAGACAAGTCAGCAAAATAAATGGCCACAGGAAAAGACGAGAGCTGAATGAATTGGATAATTCACTCGCCGTGCCCAGACAGGTAGACTGGGCTGAATAACCTCGTGTGCTGTATGATTCTATGCTATCGTTCAGTTGTAGTATTAGGCTTGCGTCTCAGATCCTGGAACCAAATCCTTCTCAGTTAGCTGGATTTAAGATTCAGACTGTAAGCGACTGCTATCTCCCATTTCTTTGTTCTAGCATCAGGAGCTGTCTTGCTGTCTGGCATGAACTTACAGTGATGAATATATAACTGCCTGTAAATGTTATCTGTGTGGGTGTGAAGATGGGCATATTTGTATTGCAGTTATTTTTGGCTATTTGTTTTCTTCTTTCCATATTATTTTCACCTTCAGTTTCCTCTCTTCTCCCCCTTTCCATTTTGTGTCTGGATTCAAAGAGTAGCAGGGGAGGGGTGGTGGGGGGTGGGGGTGGGTGGGCTGATAAGTGGGGCATTATCGAATCATCTGGATTATTCATCCCGCCTGATTTTTTTCCATCAGAAAGCTTGAGTGAAGTGTAAATAATGGACGGGTGATTGGACATTGCCTGTTCTGTGCCACGGACCAAAGTAAAATGACCCCATGGACTTTGATGGGGTTGGTGGTGGTAGTGGTAGGGGGGGGGAGGGGGGGGTGTGGGGGGGTGGTGGTGGGGGGAGCAGCATCAAAGACAAGGAACTCAACAGACCCTCAAGTCTTTCCATCTTCCAGCAGGTTCACTGATGCCACTTCAGGTGACAGCCGATCTATTTTACTGTTATACTCTATCCCTCTACCCCGCACCCTGTGTGAATGCTGAGGGAAACCGTGAGATGTCTACTCAAAGCACCTAATGTAGGCTGACACTCCCAGTGCTGCATTGTCAGAGGCACCACCTTTTGGATGGGGTGTTAAACCGAGGGCCCCCTCTGCCCTCTCATCATGACACCACTGGAGAACAGCTGGGAGTTCTTCCCAATGTGCCGGCAAATATTTATCCCTCAGGCAACACAACAAAAATAGGTAATCTCAACCAACTTGTACATATCAAGGTCACACTAACCTGAATGAGATGAATGACCAGGCAATCCAAGTTATGAATTGAAAGATAAGTATTGATCGGGACACGGGGAATAACTTCTCTGCTCTTTTACACTTTGTGCGTGGGATCTTTTTAAATTCAATCTAGCCAGAGCAGACCCTTAAAGTCTCAGCTGAAAGATGGCACCTCCAGTAGAGCAGTATCCCTCAGTACTGCAGTGAAGTGTCAACCCAGATTATGCACTCGAAGCCTATGGAATGGAGCTTGAACTGAGAAAGTGCTACCATTGAGGCACGCCTATAATAATTAACCTTTTAGCATGCTCCTCCTTATTCTTCATATCACTTTGAATAGCAGCAACAAACATGTACCCATCAACACTTCAGCTTTTGAATTGAGTAGCTCCAAGTGCTTAACCCACACATTGCAAACATAATGACTTGTTCAGGGCAGTTTGAGGTGATCTGACTATTGGTCACTTTGCAATGAATCACATACTCTCCTCACATCGGCTACAAGAGAATTGTGCACTCCCTTTTAATTGGGTAGTAACATGGAAATGGTCTGAAGCCATGCCGATGAGATATAAAGTAGGTTTTTCAGGATTTTTTTAAACTGGATGTGGTGGGTAACTGTGTATATCTTTGGAATTTTAATTTTGTTAAAATTTTGGCAGCTTGCCTATGAACCTAATGACGAGCATCCAAAAGCAATATCTTATGCTAATGAGCTAAGATTTTGCTCTTTCAGTAAAGGAAACATGGAAATCTTTTAATTTAGTTGGTTCCCAACCAACCTCTTTCCCTTACAGCCCATTTAATAAATGCCCTACCTTCCCTCATGTTGTATTCTGGGTTACATTTGTCCACACGAGATTAAAATCTCTCGGGTTTTTCAGTTGAGTTCAGACTGAGGTACTGTCTGTGGACTCCGTAACATGAGGTTTGCATTACCCTTGGTACCATCAAGTCTAATGGAGATCGAGGTCGAAAGGGGCTAGAGGTCAAAGGGCTAAAGGGTTTTGCTAAATAGCCTCTGCTACTTTCCAAAGTCTTCTCCAGAACTCAGATTGGATTCTAGCTAATCACATGTATGTTAAGGTGCTTGAAATAGTTGCCAAATTCTTTCATGTGTTGTACTTGCTCAACAACATTGGGACAACGTGTTTTTTTAAAGGTACAAAATGTCACAAGGCGATTTGAAAATAGTGGAAGGAAAGTTAACCTCCAGCCGGGAATGATTCGATAGATTAGGGGGAGTGACTGAGAGTTCAGTTGAAATGGATGGTTCCTGCAGAAAGAGAAAAGGAAGACAGAGAAGCAGAAATAATTCCAAAGCTTAAGACTGAAGGTCTGCTACCAATGCTGGCCGGTGTTGCCAACTCTGATTGGACATATTCCTGGAGGCTTTCATCACATGACCTCTCGCCTCCAATTTCCCAACCTGCTTAATTAGTCTTTATGTGCCCATCTCCAATATTTTTACAACCAATAAATTAAAGCATTCAAAGAAAATGATTTTTTATGGCCTTCATTGCGAGGGGACTTGAGTACAGGAGCAAGGATGTCTTACTGCAGCTGTACAGCGCCTTGGTGAGACCACACCTGGAGTAATGTGTGCAGTTTTGGTCTCCTTACCTAAGAAAGGATATACTTGCCATAGAGGGGGTGCAGCAAAGGTTCACCAGACTGACTCCTGGGGTGGCAGGATTGTCGTATGAGGAGAGATTGGGCTGACTAGGCCTGTATTCACTGGAGTTTAGGAGAATGAGAGGGGATCTCATTGAAACTTATAAAATTCTGACAGGGATGGACAGACTCGATGAAGAGATGATGTTTCCTCTGACTGGGGGGTCTAGAACAAGGGGTCACAGTCTCAGGATACCGGGTAGACCATTTAGGACTGAGATGAGGAGAAGCTTCTTAACCCAGAGGGTGATGAACACATGGAATTCCCTACCACAGAGACTGTGGAAGCCAAATCACTGAATATATTTAAGAAAGAAATAGATTTCTGCACTCTACAGGTGTTGAGGGATATGGGGAGAGAGCGGGTGTATGGTGTTGAGAAAGAGGATCAGCCATGACCATATTGAATAGTGGGGCAGGCTGCAAGGGGCAAATGACCTACTCCTGCTCCTATTTTCTATGTTTGTCTGTTTCTTTTGGGTCTTGCTTGCATTCCTTTCCTGGGGAATAATCTTTAATTCCTGGAGACTCCAGGACATTTCTGAAAAGTTGGAAACCTCAATAGTGGGATGAATGTAATGGGGCACTAATTGAAGGTTGGAGTCAGAGGACTGGAATGCAGAATACAGAACAAGGTCATAGAGGGATTTACACTATTCCATCTAATTGTTAGGAAATATTTAGCTTGTAAGAAGTGTTTAGTATCAGGTCAATCCAGTAGTATAATTGTGTAAGATTACAGTAAATCCAGTAAGCAGATTACTGTGAGTATGGGTAGCTGTTGATCCTAACGTCTGTGAAAGACAGATTATTACTGATTTAAACCACAGTTTCCAGATTTCAGGGGATAAGGTTTGCTGACAGGAAATGCTGTGAATCTGTTGAAAGAGTAATAGAGTCCTTTGGAGACCTAAAATTTGGAAGATCAGTATTATCACTGTAATGTTGGCTATTCTGCATTTAAGCGAATGTTGTATTGAAATGTAACATGCCTACCATTACACTTGGCTAAATTCCCATTGGCAACACTACTGAATAATGTTTCATAGGATAAAGGCTTTACCAGATCTTCAAGAGACACATCTGTGGAGTGGAGGTGGTGACATGGTGGTATTTCCACTGGACCAGTATTCCAGCTAGACCCAGAGTACTGTTCCAGGGACCTGGATTCGAATCCCACCCTGGAAGATGGTGAATTCAATAAAAATCTGGATTGAAAAGTCCGATGTTGAAACCATTGTTGTCAAAACCCATTTGGTTCACTAATGTAATGAAATCCTTGGTCTGGCCTACATGTGATTCCAGATCCACAGCGATGTTGTTGACCCTTAAATGCCCTCTGAACAAGGGCAATGCCAGTTGGACAACATATGTACTGTACTCCTACGCTCTCCCCATATGCCTTTAGAGTGAAGAAATCTACCTTCGCCCCCATCTCAGCACATTTCCTGCTGAAACCCTCATTGATGCTGGTGTTCCCTCCAGACTTGACCATTCCTGGAACAAAGATCCCACCATTCAGGCCACTTTCTCCTGAGGTATTTGCAGCAAGCCGGGAGATTTCCCAACTCTGCACACCTGCTTCGGGAGTGACAATCTGGATCAATATGAGATTCAGTGTCATGTTTTATAATGCTCTTGTGAAGCACCCTGGGATGTTTTGTTCTGTTAAAGGGTGCTATATAAATTTAAAAAATTGTTGTTGTCCTGCCCAGTTAGGTTACTTCACAACTGAAGGGTGGCATCATCCAGTGTGGATCTCAGCATGCCAGATCGTTGGAATCAAGTTGATGATCTTGGTTGCTTTACATTGAGTTCACTGCATGGAAACAAACTCCCTGTGCCCAAACTCTCTGTATCAGTGTTTATGTTCTTCCTCCCATCTTACATTTTCTAATCCAATCAGCATAACCTTCTCTTTCTTTCTCCCACATGTGCTTATCTTGCTTCGCATTTGGAGGAAGGGTCTGATTAGGATGGTTTTCTGCCTTCCCTTCATGATCAGTTACACAGAAACATTCACCAGAATATTCCCAAGTCATTTCTGTGCTTTTTCTAAAACAAAAGATTTAATTTCATCCTCATGTTCAGAGTTTATGGGTTCCACTTAAAATTTGCAAAATACTCCAATCAAGAATTTCAGAAGTATAATTCTGCATTGCTCACATATTTTCTTTATGAGGCCACCATTGCAATTAAAGCCGTGTTTATGGATTGTGCACAGGAATGCTTTAGCGCAGTGAGCCTGTCATTCATGAATACAAACTTCCCGATTTCTATATCAATCTGCTCCAGGCTATTAGCAGAGGGGCAACTAGATACAGTACAATGATAGGAAGTTTGTTGGGGGGGGGGCGGGGGGTACAATTCCAACAACAGAGGACAAGAGCAATGAGGAAGTGTTTGTATCTGTGTGTGTTTGTGTGTGCGAGTATTGTGTGTGTTTGTGTGCGAGTACCGTGTGTGTGTCTGTGCGTGAATACCATGTATATGTGAGTACTGTATAGGTGTGTACTGTGTATGTGTCGATGTGTGCAAGTACCGTGTGTGTGTTTGTGTGTGAATGCCATGTGTGTGCGTCCATGTATACGAGTACTCTGTATGTGTGTTAGTATGTGTGAGTGCCATGTGTGTGTGTGTGTGTTTGTGTACGCGCACACGTGAGTACCCTGTGTTTATGTGTGTACCATGTATGTTTATATGTGAGTATTGAGTGTGTGTTTTTCTGTGTGAGCATTGTATGTTTGTGTGTGCACCATATGTGTGTTTATGTGTGAGTATTGAGTGTGTGTGTCTGTGTGTGAGAGTACCGTGTGTTGTGTGCCTGTGCGCACGTGTCCCTCTGTGTCTTGTTTGTGTTCCTCTTTTTTTTCTCCCTTTCTCTTTCTGAAACGTCATCACTAAACCAGCTTCGGTCTTTCCAAAATTTAATTGGAAGAAATTTCTGTTCACCCAGCACTGGATATTGGATAAGAGGTCTGATAATTTAGCAACAGTGGAGGAGTCGAGAGAGGTGGTGGTGATGTAGAGCTGGGCGGCGTGGTCAGCGTACATGGAGAAACGAATGCTGTGCTTTCAGATTATGTCACTGAGGAACAGCATGTAGATGAGAAATAGAAGGGAGACAAGGATAAACCCTTGGGGAACACAAGAGGTAACGCTGCAGGAGCAGGGGCAGGAAGAGAAGCCATTGCAAGTGATCACCTGGCTACAATTAGACAGATAAGAATGGAACCAGCTCAGTGCAGTTCCACCCAGCTGGGTGACATTGGAGAGCCATTGGAGAAGGATGGTGTGGTCGACCATGCCAAAAGAACAAGGAGCGAAGGTTTGAGTGTTCATTTTGCGATGTGCAAAATGTACAGCACCCAAACATCCGATAAACAGCAATGAAATAAATAACTGGATAATTTATTTTGGTGGTGTTGATTGTCTTTTGAGCGTTTGGAATGGATAGTGGAAGAACTCCCCTCTTCTTCCAGTTGACTCAAAGCCTCTAGAGTGGATCTTGAACCCACGGGCCCCGATTTTTGCCACGCCAGAGAGATTCTCCATTATGGCAAAAATAGCAAAAACGGCTGAAAATCCTAAGTACCACCCTGGAACACGGCACTTCCTATTTTTGCTGGAGTGGGAAAGGAGTTGCTTTGGGGTTCGCACAAATATGGTTCATTTAAATCATCAGCTGCCACCGGTGAAGTGGGAATTTGGTAGTTTAGGAGTGTGAAACCCGACGTGTGCAGATTAGACCAGCTAAGAGCTGATCTAAACTTGATTGATTTGTTTGGAGAGTCAGGGTACCCTTTTGGAGATGTAAGGTACCCCTTTGGATGTGGTCCAGAGACACCTTTGAACAAAGAACAAAGAAAAGTACAGCACAGGAACAGGCCCTTCGACCCTCCAAGCCTGCACCGATCATATTGCCCGTCAACTAAAACATTTTGCACTTCCGGTGTCCGTATCCCTCTATTCCCATCCTATTCATGTATTTGTCAAGCTGCCTCTTAAATACCACTATCGTACCTGTTTCCACCACCTCCTCTGGCAGCGAATTCCAGACACTCACTACCCCTTTGGGAAAGGTAAAGCACCCTTTGGGGTAGATAAGGCATGTTTGGGATTATTAAAATTAGACATGAATGTGCATAAACTCACAGGAATTGTTAAAGTTGTCAAAGAGCTGTCAAGTTGTCAAAGAACTGTCAACAATCGTTGGAACTACCAAAGCTGTGAAGGGATTTAACTCTTTTGGGCTTTAATTTTTTTTTTAAATTTGTGGAGTTCAAAGGAAATCAGTGCTTGATCCTTCATTTTCTTCTGAAGGCTATTATGATCGGATTTAAACTGCAATGACTGATTTGACAAATGAATGTTATCAGAGTGGGATACCTGTTAAGTGAGTGGTCTGATTCACAGCTGAAAATTGTCACAGGATAGAATATCTTGTTTTCATAAGAGATTAGAGGAAGAAATTTTAATGTATTGGATGATTTTTTTTATCAGTGGGAGTGTTTTTTAATGGCGATGTAATCGACAGACACATTGCTTTATGCTATGTCAGCATGGATCCTGAGGTTTTCCCAGGGTGTATAGTAGGTTAGTTGGCATGAAGGGGGTAAGGGGAAAGTGTGGTAGGTGGGCGAACATGGGTTGGCTTGGCATGAGTTGGCACTAAGTTGACACAGGGCCTATAAAGGACCATGAGGGGGGATGGGGGGCATAAGTTGGCATGGAGATGGGATAGAGGGGAATAGGGCAGCACTGGTGGTTTAAGGGGACATGAAGTGGCATACATGGGGCATAGGGAGTTTTGTAGGGTGTGAGGGGTGAGGGAAGGAGGGATGTTCTCTGTTTTAATCTTTAAGGGCAGGATTCTCCCCTTGTCGGGCGAGCGTGGTTGGGTGGTGGTGGTGGTGGGGTGGTGCGGCGGGGGGTGTTGGTGGGGGGGTGGGGGGGCAGCGGACACTGAAAGCTCCCTGAAGGGACAGAGCTGCCTCAGGGAGCTGAAGAACTTTAAATACAAAAATAAACTTTTTACAAATGATATACACGTGTCCCCACACGTGACTCAATCACATGAAGCGGGACATGTCAAAACTGCTGTTAAAAATGTTATTATTGTTTTTTGTTAGTAACCGTTGGAAACCTCATCCCTCCTGTGGATGAGGTCTCGTAAAAAATGCGACGGGCGTCTGGCCTATTCGCCCGCTCGCCAACTGAATGGTTGAGCGGCCAGCGGAAAATACAAATTAACTAATTGCTTAAGGGCCTTAATCGGCCTTTGAATTGTCGGCGGGAGCGCTACCGCCTCTCATGCCAGCCCACTGACCGAAGGATCGCGAGAGTGCGCGATGACATCAGTACGCTCGTCCGACATCATCACGCGCTATTTCACTCTCCTGTTAGGGTCAAGGCACCACCCACCCACGGGACCAAAAATTCTGCCCTAAGTTTTTTTTTCCCATTTTGGACGCAATGCTGGAGCCCCAAGGCAGGACTCCCACCCATCCCACCTCCCCCACCTCCCCCACCCATCCCACCTCCCCCACCCATCCCACCTCCCCCTCCTCCCCCACCCATCCCACCTCCCCCACCTCCCCCACCCATCCCACCTCCCCCACCTCCCCCACCCATCCCACCTCCCCCACCTCCCCCACCCATCCCACCTCCCCCACCTCCCCCACCCAGTCCACCTCCCCCACCCATCCCACCTCCCCCACCCATCCCACCTCCCCCCACCCATCCCACCTCCCCCACCTCCCCCACCCATCCCACCTCCCCCACCTCCCCCACCCATCCCACCTCCCCCACCTCCCCCACCCAGTCCACCTCCCCCACCCATCCCACCTCCCCCACCCATCCCACCTCCCCCCACCCATCCCACCTCCCCCACCTCCCCCACCCATCCCACCTCCCCCACCTCCCCCACCCATCCCACCTCCCCCACCTCCCCCACCCAGTCCACCTCCCCCACCTCCCCCACCCATCCCACCTCCCCCACCTCCCCCACCCATCCCACCTCCCCCACCTCCCCCACCCATCCCACCTCCCCCACCTCCCCCACCTCCCCCACCCATCCCACCTCCCCCACCCAGCCCACCTCCCCCACCCAGTCCACCTCCCCCACCTCCCCCACCCATCCCACCTCCCCCACCTCCCCCACCCATCCCACCTCCCCCACCCAGCCCACCTCCCCCACCCAGTCCACCTCCCCCACCCAGTCCACCTCCCCCACCTCCCCCACCCATCCCACCTCCCCCACCCAGCACACCTCCCCCACCCATCCCACCTCCCCCACCCAGCACACCTCCCCCACCCAGTCCACCTCCCCCACCTCCCCCACCCATCCCACCTCCCCCACCTCCCCCACCCAGCCCACCTCCCCCACCCATCCCACCTCCCCCACCCAGTCCACCTCCCCCACCCATCCCACCTCCCCCACCTCCCCCACCCATCCCACCTCCCCCCACCTCCCCCACCTCCCCCACCCATCCCACCTCCCCCACCTCCCCCACCTCCCCCACCCATCCCACCTCCCCCACCTTCCCCACCCATCCCACCTCCCCCACCTCCCCCACCTCCCCCACCTCCCCCACCTCCCCCACCCATCCCACCTCCCCCCACCTCCCCCACCTCCCCCACCCATCCCACCTCCCCCACCTCCCCCACCCATCCCACCTCCCCCACCTCCCCCACCCATCCCACCTCCCCCACCTCCCCCACCCATCCCACCTCCCCCACCTCCCCCACCCATCCCACCTCCCCCACTCATCCCACCTCCCCCACCCATCCCACCTCCCCCACCTCCCCCACCTCCCCCACCCATCCCACCTCCCCCACCTCCCCCACCCATCCCACCTCCCCCACCTCCCCCACCCATCCCACCTCCCCCACCTCCCCACCCATCCCAGCTCCCCCACCTCCCCCACCCATCCCACCTCCCCCACCTCCCCCACCCATCCCACCTCCCCCACCTCCCCCACCCATCCCACCTCCCCCACCCAGTCCACCTCCCCCACCCATCCCACCTCCCCCACCCAGTCCACCTCCCCCACCTCCCCCACCTCCCCCACCCATCCCACCTCCCCCACCTCCCCCACCCATCCCACCTCCCCCACCTCCCCCACCCATCCCACCTCCCCCACCTCCCCCACCCATCCCAGCTCCCCCACCTCCCCCACCCATCCCACCTCCCCCACCTCCCCCACCCATCCCACCTCCCCCACCCAGTCCACCTCCCCCACCCATCCCACCTCCCCCACCCAGTCCACCTCCCCCACCTCCCCCACCTCCCCCACCCATCCCACCTCCCCCACCTCCCCCACCCATCCCACCTCCCCCACCTCCCCCACCTCCCCCACCCATCCCACCTCCCCCACCTCCCCCACCTCCCCCACCCATCCCACCTCCCCCACCTCCCCCACCTCCCCCACCCAGCCCACCTCCCCCACCTCCCCCACCCATCCCACCTCCCCCACCTCCCCCACCTCCCCCACCCAGCCCACCTCCCCCACCTCCCCCACCTCCCCCACCCATCCCACCTCCCCCACCTTCCCCACCCATCCCACCTCCCCCACCTCCCCCACCTCCCCCACCTCCCCCACCTCCCCCACCCATCCCACCTCCCCCACCTCCCCCACCCATCCCACCTCCCCCACCTCCCCCACCCATCCCACCTCCCCCACCTCCCCCACCCAGTCCACCTCCCCCACCTCCCCCACCTCCCCCACCTCCCCCACCCATCCCACCTCCCCCACCTCCCCCACCTCCCCCACCTCCCCCACCCATCCCACCTCCCCCACCTCCCCCACTCATCCCACCTCCCCCACCTCCCCCACCCTCCCCCACCTCCCCCACCTCCCCCACCCATCCCACCTCCCCCACCTCCCCCACCCATCCCACCTCCCCCACCTCCCCCACCTCCCCCACCTCCCCCACCCAGTCCACCTCCCCCACCTCCCCCACCCATCCCACCTCCCCCACCTCCCCCACCCATCCCACCTCCCCCACCTCCCCCACCTCCCCCACCCAGCACACCTCCCCCACCCATCCCACCTCCCCCACCTCCCCCACCCAGCCCAGCTCCCCCACCTCCCCCACCTCCCCCACCCATCCCACCTCCCCCACCTCCCCCACCCATCCCACCTCCCCCACCTCCCCCACCCATCAGCCTCCCCCACCCATCAGCCTCCCCCACCCATCAGCCTCCTCGCCTCTTTCTGGGGTCACCTCCCCGACTCCTATTCTAGCCCGCGCCGTCCCTGGATTGAAAACCCGACGCTCGGTCGGGTCGGGTTGGTGGAGCCGGAAATCCTGCCATTCCGGCGCATCCGAGCCCGGAGCGAAAACCTGGGCCGCAGCGTTTTGACAAAGAGGATTCTGTTACTGAGCCAAGACTGAACTGTTCAGTGCACCTGTGAGCCTGCGCTGTGTGCGGGGTGGAATACTGCGCAGTCACAGTGCGTACATGTGCAAATGATAATCCCTGCCTTTCTGATTTGGATCAATGGGTCAGTAGCGGACAAATACAATCCAGAATACAATGTGAGGGACTGTAATGTGTTTATTCAATGGCCCTTTTGCTAAATAGCCAGGTCTGCACCAGCAAATAGAACATTTGATCAAAAGCCTGCTAACGGTTTTTACTCTTATGTAGAATTGCGTAGACTTTCAACTCGGAAACAGGCCACTTGGCCCAACTGGTCTGTGCTGTTGTTTATGCTCCACACACATCTCCTTCCACGACTTCATCTCACCCTGTCAGCCTAATTTCCTATTTCTTTCCCCCTCATATATTTATCCAGCCTCCCCTCAAAAGATAGCGTGGCGCTATCTGCCTTAACCACTCCTCGTGGTAGCAAGTTTCGCATGCTCCCCGCTCTGGGGATAAAGAATTCCCCATTGGGTTTTACTATTTATATTTTTTAAGGCTCGCTACTCAGAAAATCTGTCATCCGTTTCCTAACCCTGGAGGACCTGAGAGATGCTTCTGCCGTGTCCTCGTTCATGGCAGGATATTAATATAATCCCGTTTGACAGGGCTCACTGATTTAGCGAAATAATGAATGTTTGTTTCTCTCTTGTTGGTCCATGTTCCAGTCATTAACGGAATTCACTGCCAACCAGTTTGGAACCCTGTGTCAGCAGAACAGGAATTGATGTTCGTTTGGTTATTGTGACTCACTCACACCATCTCATTCTGATCGCTCATTAACCCATGCACAGTTAGGAGTGGAGAGATCTATTGGGAAACGTTAACCTATCACTGTGGTCCTATTTTTAAGGAGGAGTAAAGGTGGAGAGATTAAGGGAGCGGTTACAGCATATAGGGTCTTGGTGGCTGAAGGCATGGCCATCGATGGTGAAGTGATGGAAATCGTGAAATGATGTCAGAATTGAAAGAGCCGGGAACTTGGAGCTGGAGAAGGTTACAGAGAGAGGGAGATCTTGGAGGAATTTCTGGTCACCATATTTTAGGAAGGATGTGAGGGTTCTTGAAAGAGTGCAGAGGACATTTACCAGGATGATTCCTGCAATGAGGGGTTTTAGCTACAAGGTTAGGTTAGAAAATCTGGGCTTGTTCTTGGAGCAAAGGAGATTGGGGGGAGATTTGATGAGGGGTACAAGATTATAACATGTTTGGATAAGGTAGATAAAGGAAAAAAAGGTTCCCATTAGCTGATGGTACAAGAGCTAGGGGCTGCGCAGATGTAAGATTTTGGGCAAGAGATGCGGGAGGTATGCGAGAAGGAACTTTTTTTATGCAGCAAGTGGTAATGACGCGGAACTCAATTGCCCACAAGGGAGGTGGAAGTGGAAATGATCAATAATTTCGAAAGGAAATTACGAGGGAAATAAACTGACAGGAATATGGGGATAGAGCAGGGGAGTGGGACTGACTGGGTTACTCAGTGTGACTCAATCGGCCGTATTGACCCTGAACAAAAGTTTGAGAATTTTAAAATTGAGGCACTTCAGGTACAAGCCTTCAGTGTAGCTCAGATATGAGGATAGATTGGAGAAGTTGGGCCTGTTTTCCTTGGAGAAGGTTGAGAGGAGATTTGATAGAGGGGTCTGGACAGAATAGATAGGGAGAAACTGTTCCTACTCGTAAGATTGAGAATGAGAGGGTGCAGATTTAAAGTAATTGACCAAAGGCACAATGGCGACATGAGGAAGAACATTTTAACACAGCGAGTGGTTCAGGTCTGGATTGCACTGACTGAAGAGTGTGGTGAAGGCAGGTTCAATCAAGGCATCCAAACGGGAAATAAGACTGTTAGCTAAAAAGGAAGAACTTGCAGGGTTACTGGGAGAAGGCAGGAGAACGGCACGAGGTGAAATGCTCATTCGGAGAGCCGGTGCAGATACGATGCACCGGATGGCCTCCTTCTGCACCATAACAGTTCTGTGTTTAAGTGCAGGGGTGATGGTTCAATGGGATTTGGTGCAAGTTAAGAGGTTTGGATGAGCTCAAGTTTATAGAGGGTGGAAAATGGGAGTCCAGCCAGGAGAGCATTGGAATAGTCAAGTCTGGAGGCAACAGAAGCGTTGATGAGAGTTTCAGCAGCAGATGGACCGAACCAGGGGTGACATGTCTTTCTGCAAATGATTTTGGCTTCTTTTTGAAGGTGTGAGTCACATACTTGCTGATTCATGCCCTGGAAATGG
Organism: Carcharodon carcharias; assembly: GCF_017639515.1. Taxonomy (NCBI): domain Eukaryota; kingdom Metazoa; phylum Chordata; class Chondrichthyes; order Lamniformes; family Lamnidae; genus Carcharodon; species Carcharodon carcharias. Next base: position 5,463,063 of record NC_054474.1, read on the forward strand.
CCTCTTGTTGACCTGTATAATATCATCACAATGAATCCTGAAGAAGAGGGAGGCAGGAGCCTCTTATCAGGCTATGTCCCCGGTGCTGTGACCATGGCAACACTGCGAGGGCCAAGAAATTCAATGGGTTAAGATGACTGCATGAAATTCTGTCAAATCACAATGATTTATAATTCCGCTAGCATCCTGCACTACATTACTACAATATTCTGAATTCTCACAAGCAGTGAGTGTCCACCTGAAGTGTTGGTCTGATGTTACGACACTTTAGTTGCAAAGAGTCTGGGGGCCTTGTTTGACGCTGGACTGGATCCAGTGAATGAAGCTTCCAGCATAATCCTTTCAATTAGGTTTGCTCATTCAGCGTTCTGTGATGAGATTTAAAAAAAAACTTGCAAAGCGCAGGGGAACTGAGTGATTTGTTTGTCATTTGTCACCCTGGAATAATTAACAAAACTGCTCAGGCTATAGTTTGGCAGGATAATCCCAGCAGCTAAATAACAGCGGCTACAAACACGCATGAAGTTTGGATTTGCTGACAGTTTATTAAAAAAAAACTAGAACTGCCAGAGTTATTGATTGAGGTGATATAACCAACAATATTCTCCCTCAGATGAAGGTATTGAGCGGCTTTCTGACACCTCTGATGAGGTTTGATGTGACAGGCCATTGCTGGTGCTTTTGAAAGAAGCCCAAATTTTATATATACATCAGGAGGAAATGTATTGGCAACAGCATCAGGACTCCTGTGTGGAGGCACCTGGGTGGGTAAGATGCAATTGAACCACTAACAGAGCCTTATATTTATATAGTGCCTGTTACCACCTAAGGATGTTCTAAGCCACTTTGCATCCAATTAAATACTTTTGAAGTGAAGTTGCTATTATAATGTAGGGAACGCAACAGTCAGTTTGGGCATGACATGATCCCACAGGCAAGTACTGGGATAATAACCGGATCAAGTGTTCTTTGGTTGTTAGTTGAGAGATAAATATTGGCCAGGGCACTGGGAGAACTCCATTGCTCTTCCTTGAATAGTGTGATCCTTTACGTCCTCCTGAGAGGGTAGCCAGGTTTACAGTCTCGCCTAATAAAAGGTTTCTCCGACACAGTGCAGCACTGTAGAAGTACGCCCTGGGAGGCTTCTTAGTCAAACAAAAGAAACTTTATATACACGAGAGTTTCTGTGACTGCTTGTATCCAGCCAGCCCCTCATCCAGCAATTTTTGTATCCTAGGAAACCCCTCCCTAGAATTTATTCCCTCGCGCCAACCACACATTGGTTGAACAAACCACATAACCCCTACTCAGGTCAACTGATCTTAAAGTGACAGTCATCACAAGAACCTCCCTTCAGTCATGCACCTGGAGCGTCAGCCTAGATTATGTGCTCCAGCCTCTGAATGGAACTCTAGAACCCCCGCTAAGAAGTGAGCCAAGAAGAAAGCAAAAGTTATCTCAGCAATAAAGGAGATTGCTTAATGGCTGGGGATTTTAATCAAATTTGGGCCTGCAGCATAAATCGATGAGGCTGTCAACACTTAACCCAATCCAAGGCGTTGATCCTCAGTTCTAGGCTGTTTGTTGCAGGCAAAAAAAATTGGCTGGAAGTGGCAAACTATCTCTATCGCAGAGAGTGGCTAATGCATTTTCTTCCTCCCTTCTCTCTGTCACTCTCCTATCCTGTATTCCATATCTTCTTTGCTTTTCTGTAGTTGCTGCCCTTCACATTCTGGCCAGTTGTAGGATATCAACTTGTTCCTTGAAAGCAAAAGATCACTACGGAGGAGGGGATATCCCAGTATCCATTGCTTCAGTGACAGCTCTCAATTAAATCAATAAGGCCTGCAGATTTAATGGATGTCTTTCACTGCTGCAGTGAATGCTGGCGTAATCTTGTTTCCATGCCAACCTTCTGCTGGTTACTCTCACTCGAAGTGAGAACGTCAGAGTAATGCTGGGAATTACTGGCACACTGCTTACGAGACATGATCAGCTGTGTGAAGCACTTGCTGAAGTTATGCCTATACGTGTATATAGATTTGATAGAGGTGCTCAAAATTCATGAGGGGACTGGACAAGGTAGACAGGGAGAAACTGTTCCCATTCACAGAAGGACACTGATTTAAGGCAATTGGCAAAAGGAACAACAGTAACATGTTGAAAAACCTTTTTACAAAGCAAATGGTTCGGACCTGGATTGTTTTCAAAATAGAATTGGATCATTATCTGAAGAGGAAAGATTTGCAGGGCTATTGGGAAAAGGTAGGTTGCTCTTGCAGAGAGCTGGCACAGACATGATGGGCTGAATGGCCTCCTTCTGTGTTGTAACCATTCCATGCTTCTATACATAATTATTGATATGTTTTATGTTCATTTTCAAAGAATATATGTTAAAAAATCAAATACATTGTATTAAGATTCTTGAGATTTATCAAACTGGATACTGTAATAAATTTACAATATCGAGGAGCAGCCCCTTTATCAAGAGAGGCAGAGAGTGGTGAGAATGTGGAACTCTCTGCCATCAGGAGTAGTTGAGCTGAAAAGATGTGTCTCAGGGGATTAGCACATGAGGGTTGAAAGGAATAGAAGGATAAGCTGATAGGGTTATATGAAGTAGGGTAGAATGAGGCTTGTGTGGAGTAAGAACACTGGTACTGGGCCGAATGGCCTGTTTCAAAGTGGCCAGTTCCTGTGGTGTAAATTTTAGGTTATTCTATCATGTACCAGAAAATGTAATTCTTTTGAAAAGGTGCATCAAAATTATTTGATGTGTCTTTTTCTTGCCACCATCTCACTTGTTTCTCGTGACGTGGTGGCCTTGTTTCCTCACCATGGTTAGATGCTTTGAGATGATTTTTGTGATAAGTGTGTTCTGTAAATGCAAGGTGGTGTTGTATTTAATAGACAAAAATTGACCTGATAATTCTAATGCTTTGGACCTGTCTTGCTGTCACTAATGTTGATCCATATTGTTGCTTGTGGTTTTGGTTGACCAAGGTACTCCAGGTTTGGTGGGGACACTGTGCTGTTGAAGACTCCCTCTCAGCTTTCTCCTAAGATGGCAAAATTCCAAAGCAGGTTAAACTTTCGAGGATTTTATTTGCATTGTTGGGTGATCGTGGAGCAGTGAGTCATTTTGACAGATGCGAGCTGGGTCCCGTAGTGCTTAATGTGGTCCAGCCAGATCTGGTGATGGATGGTTAAATCAGTTGTGCGCCATATACATTCAAGCTTACACCTCTTGAACTGAAGGAAATGAAGAAGGGGAGGCCTGTACCATGGGGACTTTGGTGGGTCAGAGTACAGCTTTTACTGGGGACAAGGCTATCAAAGCCAGGGATGATTGCGTAGATCGATAGCTGCAGAGATATCACAGTGGACAGAAGCAATTTGAAACAGGCATTGTAAGAGACCTGGGGAAAGATTTGCTGGTAGGGCAGCCACAGAAGAAAGTGGGGTTGGAAAGTGAAATCATACCAGTAATTGCACAGCAATGCTGATGGTGAGTTAGAGGGTGTGCAAACTGATAATAAGGATCTAGTTCCATTTAATCTGCCATGCATTGGCAGGGGCAATGAAGGTGAAATAAGTGAGGGTGAAATAAGTCCAATTCTGATATGTAAAATCCACAAGGTGTGAGCAGGGAAGTGCCAGAAATAGAAAGCACCGCATTCATAACATAGGAAATTTTAACGTATTCTTTTTGCAAGTGATGCAAATTTTCTGTCTTGTTGCTTACCGAAAGATTCAGTGATAGGCTGCTTGGCTTAGTCAGGAATGTTCTAGCATGTCGAAACGTGTTTAGACCTTGTAAAACACAATGAATTATTCGACTGCTATAGTGTTGTTTTTGTTAAGTGGCTTGCTCGCTCCTTGAAGACCACAAAATCTAAATGCTGTAGGAGGACACATGCTGGGGTTGAGCTGTTGAGGGATGTTAACGTGATGGAACTGCATGCACTGCAGCCACCCTGAATAGGCTGGCCTCCTGTTTTGATCTACCCTCGACATCGCCGAGTATGTCATCTCAATGATGGTGGGTGCTAGATTCAGAACCAAATACAAAAGCGATGCCGACGGTAAACAATACTCACTTCGGAAAACGTAAGCCGAATCCGTATGCAAACAAGTTTCTATCAAACAGTTTCCCGAGCAAAGCCAGCTGGCCTAGGTTTCAAATCAACTTTCTGCGACTCCAGTTTTGAGTCTAAAAACCCAGAGATCATGGGAGTAACTCAGGCCACGGCTAAAATCACAAATCGGGAAATTATGAACTCGAAATGCTGGAGGTGGCTGTCCAATCCAACAGCTTTGTGGCCCAGATCTCCATGATGAATGTTAAATCGTGAGTACAATTTTGCCACCGGGCCGGCACCTTGGAGATTGTGGGCCGGGTTTGCAGAGAGTCAGGAAGACGCTCCATCTCCGGAGCAAGAATCGTGCCTTTCTGAGCACTTTTTAACCAAGACAGGTCCGGCGATGTGGGAAATTTCCTAAACTGACTTCCTGCCTCGGTAGCCAAAACCGGGCTCTGTGAGTTCAAATCCCACAGTGGCAAGTTGTAATATTTCATTGAATAAATGTAGTAATCTGTGGCTGGCCCCGGAGAAAATAATAGGAATCAGCCACCCATACCTGGTCTGTGCTACGTTGGTCTTTGGTCTCATCGAACATTTTTAAAAAATTATTCTTTCATGGGATGTGAGTGTTGCTGACTAAATCTTAATGCCCTCTCAAGTGGCCACACATTGATATCGCCAATTAATGAGGGGAATTTTTTTAATGCCACGAGTTGTTATGATCTGGAATGCACTGCCTGAAAGGACGATTAAAAACAACTCAACTGAAACTTTCAAAAGACTTGAATAAACAAATGTAATGACCTATGTGGGGAGAGCAGACGGAGTGTGACTTTCAAGGAGGCAGCACCAACACAATGGACTGGAATTTTTTTTTACATTAATTCATGGAATGTGGGCTTCGCTGGCTGGGCCAGCATTTATTGCCCATCGCTAGTTGCCCTTGAGAAGGTGGTGGTGAGCTGCCTTCTTGGACCGCTACAGTCCGTGTGCTGCAGGTACACCCACAGTGCTGTTAGGGAGGGAGTTCCAGAAATTTGACCCAGCAACAGTGAAGGAACGGCGATATATTTCCAAGTCAGGACGCTGAGGGGCTTGGAGGGGAACTTCCAGGTGGTGGTGTTCCCATCTATCTGCTGTCCTTGTCCTTCTGGGTGGTAGTGGTCGTGGGTTTGGTAGGTGCTGTCGAAGGAGCCTTGGTGAGTTCCAGCAGTGCATCTTGTAGATGGTACACACTGCTGCTACTCTACATTGGTGGTGGAGGGAGTGAATGCTTGTGGATGTGCTGCCAACCAAGTGGGGCTGCTTTGTCCCGGACGGTGTCACGCTTCCCGAGTATTGTGGGAGATGCACTTATCCAGGCAATTGGGGAGTATTCCACCACACTCCTGACTTGTGCCTTGTAGATGGTGGACAGGCTTTGGGGAGTCAGGAGGTGAGTTACTCGCCAAGGGATTCCTAGCCTCTTAATTGCTCTGGTAGCCACAGTATTTCTATGGCTAGTTCAGTTCAGTTTCTGGTCAGTGGTAACCCCCAGGATGTTGATAGTGGGGGATTCAGTGATGGTTAATGTCAAGAGGCAATGGTTAGATTCTCTCTTTTTGGAGATGATCATTGCCTGGAACTTGTGTGCGGCAAATGTTACTTGCCATTTGTCAGCCCAAACCTGGATATTGTCCAGGTCTTGCTGCATTTGGACTCCTTCTGTGCGACATGATGCTAAAAGAAGACAACTGTCTTCCTTGGCCATCTGGACAATACATGACAGTCCCAGCCACATCCTGAGAAGAAACGAGTAAAGTCATTGCACAACTCCTCGAAGGAAGTTTTCAACTGCAGTGGAGTAATTACAGAATAAATTCCATTCGCATTGCTGGGCGAACTTAACTTTCTTGAATGCCCATCCACAAGTTGTCAACCTGTTATAACTCTGAAAGAGAATATCTTGTTTGCATGGTTTATAGTGAATAGGAATCATGCTTTGCATGGTTCCTGAATTCTATTCCGATCATCCATGCAACAACTTACTTCATGTGGAGGAACATTGACGTGTTCTGGTAAGATACCTGTGAACTATTTCCCACCCCACTCCCCTCCTCCCAACCCCCAGACCCCCTCATCCCAGCTCTGGTGCTCAACGATTAAGCTCATTACTGCACATTGTGCTCAGCTGTTCCCACCGCCTCCGCGGCCCAGTGGATTGCCGGATTTGCTAATGAAAAGAGTTTGGCGGGCGTGTGTTACAGATCACTAAGGGGGTCTGAGTTGTTGTGGCAACACCCACTTTTACATGCGTGTTGTAGTCTGGAGCTATGTGAGAGAGTGATGGTAGAGGCTCCAATTTCTCTCCATCACATGGGCTGACCAGGAACCTCTTACCGCCTGCCATTGGTGTGTGCTGGCAGGATTTACAGGTTGATAATCAACCTGTATGGCCGCATTACCAATGCACTTTACTTGACCATCAAGCCCTGAGCTGGCATTCAAATCTGGAGCTTCTGCTTTAGATGCGGGTTCACTACCCACTGTGCCACAAGGCTTCCTAATTTCTAATGAGCAGAGGGGCTGCCGGTTGTGTTCATTGCGTTGACCTGAGCCATTACATGAGTTCAGATGCCGCCACTGGCCTTTATTCACAAGAGAATTCAACTCCTCTCTGATGACTCCTGTTGGAAATGACCTGTTTCATGTGGCCTTCGTACAGAAAGGTTGACATTTTGGTCGGGTTGTCAACTTGATCACATGATCTCCCACCATCCTGCTATTGGTCACCCTGGCACACCCCTGCCATGGCAACTGGAAAGCCAACAGGGTGTTGCCAATTGGACGATTCCCGAAGCAGTCAAATGGCATCTTTTTCCCACATCTCCCACATTTTTAAAATGCAATACAATGAAAGACTTGCATTTACACAGCACTTTTCACAACCTCAGGATGTCCCAAAGCATTTCACAATCATTTTCAAAGTGTTGTCGCTGTTATAAGAAAAAAAATGCTCAAAGAAATAAATGCGGAAATAAAACACACCATTTATTTTTACAGTCCAACCATTTCTCTTCTGGGTTTCTGTTCGTTTTGTCCAGGCAATGAATCTTTCATTACTGGGGAGTCCTGGATAATCTTGGAGAATTGGTAACCTTACTCTTGTTGCCGTGAATCTGAGCCTTTCCAGGTCTGGGAGGTAAAAAGTCTTGTGTCTGTCATGATCTCCAAATGCTCCAAAGCATTTTACAGTTACTAAAGCAAATTTTTAAAAAATTCATTCATGGAATGTGAGCTTCGCTGGCTGGGCCAGCATTTATTGCCCATCCCTAGTTGCCCTTGAGAAGGTGGTGGTGAGCTGTCTTCTTGAATCACTGCAGTCCATGAGATGTATTGTTAGGAAGGGAGTTCCAGGATTTTGACCCAGCGACAGTGAAGGAACGATGATATATTTCCAAGTCAGGATGGTGAGTGACTTGGAGGGAAACTTGCAGGTGGTGGTGTTCCCATCTATCTGTTGCCCTTGTCCTTCTAGATGGTAGTGGTCATGGGTTTGGAGGGTGCTGTCTAAGGAGCCTTGGTGAATTCCTGCAATGCTTCTTGTTGATGGTACTGTGTGTCAGTGGTGGAGGGAATGAATGCTTGTGGAAGAGGTGCCAATCAAGCGGGCTGCTTTGTCCCTGGATGGTGACAAGAGTGTTCTGGGAGCTGTACTTATCTAGGTAATGGGGTGTATTCCATCACACTCCTGATTTATACCTTGCAGATGGTGGGCAGGCTTTGGGGAGTCAGCAGGTGAGTTACTCATCGCAGGATTCCTAGCTTCTGATCTGCTCTTGTAGTCACGGTATTTATATGGCTAGCCCAGTTCAGTTTCTGGTCAATGGTAATCCCAAGAATGTTGATAGTGGGGAATTGAATGATGGTAATGCCATTGAACGTCTAGGGACAATGGTTAGACTCTCGTTTGTTGGAGATGGTCATTGCCTGGCACTTGTGTGGTGCAAAGTTACTTGCTACTTGTCAGCCGAAGCCTGGATATTGTCCAGGTCTTGCTGCATTTGAACATGGACTGCATCAGTATCTGAGGAGTCGCAAATGGTGCTGAACATTTTGTAGGCTAGTAGCTGTTGTGCTCGCTGGTCTACATCAGCTCCCGGTCAGCCAATGCCTCAATTTTAAAATTCTCACCTTTGTCTTCAAATCCCCCTATAGCCTAACTTCTCCCTACTCTGTAATTGCCTCCATCCCTTCAGCCCTCCAAGACATCCGCTCTCCTCTAATTCTGGCATCTTCAGCCTCCCTGATTGTTGCCATTGCTACACCATTGGCAGCCCTGCTCCTGTTGTAATATGCCTTTAAGGGATATTGGCATGACATCACTAGAAGGGAAACGTGTCCTGTGATGCAGTCTTAGTTTCACTATCGCTTTGAGCAGAGCGCACATACACAGCTCTGATGTCTTCAAGCTTTGTATCTGTGTATAACTGTTCTCATGTGCCTAGTCTTAATAGATGAACCCACAATGTGTTTACCCAATCCCTTATGAGCGATTGGTGCCTTGTGTCTTGTACAGTAAATAAGCCCAAGGTATTATATTATAATAACACGACACCTTCAGCTGCCTACACTCTGGAATTCCCTCCTTAAACCTTTCCATTTCTTTGCACCCCTCTCCTTTGATATGCTCCAGAAAACCTTCAACCTTGACTAAGCTTTTGGCCATCTCGTTATGTGTCTTGGTGTCAAATTTTATTTTACAATACTCCTGTGAAGCACCTTGGGATGTTTTATGACGTTAAAGTACAAGTTGTTGTTGGAGACAGAGCAGCCTTTTTGCACAAGGCAAACTCCGGATTAGCAGCGATGTGATAATGACCAAATAATGTAATCCTGTGTGACTGATGGATAAATATTGGCCAGGACTCTGGGGATAACACCCCTGCTTTTTTTTATTTGTTTGAGGGATGTGGGTGTCACTGACTAGGCCAGCATTTATTGACCATCCCTAATTGCCCTTGTTCCATGGGCATTTTTGAGAGTCAACCACATTTCTGTGGGTTTGCAGTCACATGTAGGCCAGACCAGGTGAGGATGGCAGATTTCCTTCCCTAAAGGACATTAATGAACCAGATGAGTTTTATTGAGAATGGTTTTGTGGTTGTCAATAGACTTTTAATTCCAGATTTTTATTGAATTCAAATTCCACCATCTGCTGTGGTGGGATTTGAACCCAGGTCCCCAGAGCATTACCCTGGGTCATCAGTCAGGTGACAATGCCACTACGCCACCACCTCCTCAACCCTTTTGATATAGTGCCTTGAGATTTTTTTTACATCCATCAAAGGGGGCAGTCAGGGCCTCATTTTAATGTCTCATTCAAAAAACAGCACCTCTGACAGTGCAGCACTCACTCAGTATTGCATTGGAGTGTCAGCGTAACCTAGATTTCTGGACCCAAGGTGGAGTGGAACTTGAACCTCCTGACTCACAGTCAGAAGTGCTCTCAATGGAGCCATGACTGATACTTGGACCAGGATTTAATGTTGGCAACGGGGGTCTTACCCACCAGTTGGAGAAGTGGTGGGAGCCCCATGTCGCTTATCTCCAGGAGGCCCAATGCTATTTAATTCCAATCAGACAGTCACCTGGGCAACATCAAGCCTCCCACCCAAGTAAGCCCTCAGTAGGATGGAAATCCTGCCTCCTCGAGCTGCCAGCCAATCAGAGGCCAGCAGCTCTCCAGCACTGGCAGTTCCACCGGGAGCAGTGGCCACTGCCGGTACTGCAGCGGTGCCTGCAGAAGGGATCGGTGATGGACCCCTAGATAGGGGTGAGTGTGGGTGTGATGGGGGTCATGAGGTGGGAGTTGCTGGCAATGGAGGTGAGGGGATTTGGAGGCAAGAGAATTGGATTCCTAGTGAGTAGGTCACCTGTAAGTCTACCCAACCCAGACATAATCAGAGGGAGGTGGAAAGGGGGCTGGAAACTTTCCTGGGGGGGTGACATTAAATTCTGCCTTTGATTAAGGGAGGTGGTGTAGTTATGGTGGAGGAAGGGAGGGCAGGTACCAGATAGTGAAGTTGGAAAATAGATTGCTTCGTATGAAGTTAACCTTCTAATGTATGCAAATGTGCTCCGGCTGATTATGCCACATGCCGTTAGTGAAGATGAAATCCGCCACTATTCTCGCAACGTGCCCTAGGATCGGAATGCTGGTGTTGCAAGTTGGGGAACCTCTGAACAGCCATGTGATATACATGCTGGACTTATATCTATCTCTGCTTGGAATTTCTAACCACATGCACTTTACGGAGAGATGCTTATTTTTCTGCATTTCACTTGAGGATGATTGTGCAACCACACATTGCCTGTCACTGAAGCTTTTGCTCCACGTCACTGCTGTTTGTGAACAATGCCAACTGGTCATTTGTTGCCATGGTGACCTTTGGAGACAGTAACCTGTTGGACGATTTAACAGAACCATGTGGTTTTACGGTAGAATAGGCATTAACTTGTAATATCAGGCCTCTTGCTACAAGGCTGTGTAATATTCTGAGTGCTTGGTTTGGGAAGGTCATATGATTGTACTTTCATGAGAAATCTAATAAAGGAAAGGAAAAGCAAGAAGTTGGCCTATATTCACAGCTTCAATTTACACTCAATTAAGCACTTTCTGAAGTGCAATCACTGTTGTAATGTAGTAAAATTGGCAATTTGTACACAGCAAGCTCCCGCAAATAGCAATGTGGTAAATAAGCGGATAATCTGTTCTCAGTGATGTTGATGGATTAATAAATATTCACAAGGACCTTAGGGAAAATGCCCCTGCTCATCTTCAAGGTTGTGACATGGGATCTTTTACACATATGCAAAAAGCCAGTCAAAGTCTCAGTGTGCTTAACCGAGAAACAGCACCTCTGACAGGGCAGCACTCCCTCACTATTGCACTGGAGTGTCAGCCTTAATTTTTATTTCAACTCTCTGGAGTGTGACTTGAATCCACAACCTTCTGATTCAGTGGGGAGAGATAACCACTGAACCACAGCTTTAACCTCAAATGGACTCTTTGGGACAATTACAGTACAGGCAAACATTTGTTCCAAACTATCAATGCATTTTCCAATCTGAAGTGTACAAAGAGTTAGCTTATTATGGAAGGTACCTTCATGGTGCTAGTTAAAAGGTGAACACCCCTTCAAATATTTGCATATGTGACCAATGTGATCGGCCACGTGTAGGAAACAGAGAGAGTTCAGGGGATAATACAAACATCGAGGCCAGGACTTTATGTCCCGCGGGTGGGCACATGCCCCACCCAAACGGACGTGAAAAAGCGCGAGATGACCTTCCGGCGAGCGTTCCGAAGTCATCACACGCTGGCACGGTATGTCGCTCGTCGGCCACCCTCAGCCGTTGGAAGCGCGCCCACCGACAATTAAGAGGGCAATTAGGCCCCATTAATGATGCAACTAACAGCGAATTTACTGTGGCCCGTCCACATTTACGGTCGGCGGAAGGGCCGTTCTCCCAGGCGGCATTCCCAGTTTTTGCTCAAACCTCGATCCAGGGCGGGATGAAACCTCCGTGGGGAATTAGAACAAAAAGAGATATCTTGGGGGGCTGTTTTTTTTTTAATGAGGTGAGCTTGCTTGATTGTGCTGCATGGACGTTTTTTGCAGCACATTTTTTCGTTGTTTCCTTTCGTCTTGTTGGAGATCTGCAGCTCCCTTGGGCAGGGGTCTGCCTTCAGGGAGCACCCGCACTTAGGTCAGCGCCCGCCCTCCTCCTGCCCCCACCTCGCAGCACTGAGCATCTCTCAGCGCGCGTTTCACACAGCCGGCCAGTGATTGGCCAGACAGCATGAAATCGCCGCCAAAGGTCCATTTCCTGTCTGCTTCCAGGCCCTGCCAATCGTACACACCTGACCAACAAAAAAAGATTCAGGCCCAAATAGACAACAGTGAGGAAAAGGTACAGTATTGGGCAAATTAACCAGAGGCGTTGGGAGGAGAGAAGACTTGTCATGATCTGGAATCCACTACAGTATTTGAAAGTATATAAAAAAGCATCTGAGTAAGGGAAGCTATTTTTGAATGAAGTGAGCAAGGTTCAGCACAAATTTGAATAAGCAATTATATTTTTAATATCATGGTGGAAGCAGATACAATAACTCACAAAATGAGTTGGATAATTACATGACGGGGAACCTTTGTAGGGGTATGGGTGAAGAGTAGGGGAGTGAGACTAAAAGCATAGATCTTTCAAAGAGCCAGTACAAGCGCAATGGGCCAAATGGCCTCTTTATCCGCCATCAGATTCTATGATTTTACGAGTGGTGAGCTAGTAGATAGAGTGAAAGCAAGGCTGCTGGGAAGGGTCAATGGGAGACTGTGTCATCTTGCACCTCCTCATTGACCTGCTAACTTTAAACAGACTCCCCATAAACAACTTACCAATTTTGGAGGCAGGAAGTAGAACTATTGAGGCCTTTTCTCAAGGGCCTGTTGCAGCGGCTTATTGGGGGAGGGGCATTTTTGTGTATGGGTGACAGAGAGAGAAGCCACAGTGGAGTAGTGGGCAACGTGAGTTCAGAATCAACAGCAGTAACTACAAATCCCCTTCATATCAGTTGTGGTCAAAATAAAAACCACAAGTTAGTGCAAGATAAATATCTCTGAATGCCTGAGATGGCTTGACCTGCCAACCACAGAGGCTGCCTTGAAGTGCTGCTCCAAATGGCTCCCACTGAATTTATAGCACCCATTGTGTTATGAACCACTCACAAGTGAGGTTCTCCAGCATTGTTAATCCAGGCGAGACCCCTCAATTTGTCACTGTCTGGCTGGGACACCCCCAAATTGTTAAGGCCTGGGTGAGGATGGATGATAAAAACAAATAAATAATATATAAAAAAACAAAAAACTGCGGATGCTGGAAATCCAAAACAAAAACAGAATTACCTGGAAAATCTCAGCGGGTCTGGCAGCATCAGCGGAGAAGAAAAGAGTTGACGTTTCGAGTCCTCATGACCCTTCAGCAGAACCAGGATTGATGAACTGGCTCCCTGACTTTATTCAGAACCGTACCACCCCCGCCCCACTCCCTTGCGCTCTATTGGCCGCAACGAGGTTTATTCTAACAGGATCCCTTTCGCAGATACCTTTTTCCCAGACTCAATCGTTCTGCTTTTGAAGGAGCCAATTTGGTCAGACTTTTCGTAAGTTAAAGGCAAGAGTAAGTTTATTAACTGCTAAAGGCAAGAAAGGATAAACACGTGCATATATGCTCATATAGGCTAAAAGTAAGAATTTAGCTTGAAGTAAGTGTGCACATATTTTATATATATATATATATATATATAAATAAGCAGACTGAGCAGGCCTTGACTCTTGGGGAGTAGGTGATTGAGTGTTGCGGCTGTTGCAATTTGAGATTCCAGTAGAATTGACTCCAGTAGACGAGTAGCTGGTTTCAAGGTCTCAGTAATGTTGAATTTGGTAGAGAGGGAGAGAGAGGTCAGGATATCTGCAAAATGGGGATTTGAAGGGGTACTTACTGTCTGTGGATGTTACTCCTGAGTCAAACTTCCAGCACTTGCTCTCTCTTGGAAGACCCACCAACAGACAGACACCGAGGCAGATTTTCACCTCAAATTTAACCCCTTCTTTGTATATTCCAAGTGGGAAGTGAATTCCCAAGTCTGCCTGGGCTTTGCTCACAGGATTTCTTGATGAGATGATACTCAGCTCCCATTATGTCCCATTGTCTCTACCGAAGGGAGCAATTAGATTCTGGATGTCTTTAGCAGTACCTCGCCTGGCAACAGGGTGGGGTTCCATTACCTCTTACAGAGCCAGTGGCTGGTCCGCTATTTTTAAAAGCTCAGGTCTTATTTTAAAGTCCAATCTTTCCAGATGCAATTCAATGTTGTTTTTCCTTCAGTATCATAACAATAATCATATGGGCTCATCCCTACAGTAGTCAGGTTGTGAGGGATACCAATAAATTGTGCCCACATCTCCCACCTTGGGTGGATATAAGAGATTCACTGCACTTTTTCAAGGTAAGCAGTTCTCCCCAGGGCTTGGCCAATATTTATCCCTCAACCAACATCAGTAAAAAGGTTATCTGCTCATTTGTCTCATGCTCGTTTGTGGGAACGTGCTGACCACAATTTAGCTGCCACATTTCCTATGTCATAACAGTGCCTTTGCTTCAAAAGCACTTGGATGGATGAAAGCAAAATTCTGTGGATGCTGGAAATCTGGAATAAAAACAAAAAAAAAAATGCTGCAAAACTCAGCAAGTCTGGTAGCATCTGTGGAGGGAAAAACATAGGGGAGGCAGTGGCATAGTGGTTGTGCCACTGGATTGGTAATCCAGCGACTTAGAGCAATGCTCTGGGATCAAATCCCACCATGACAGATGGGGAATTTGAATTCGGTAAAAATCTGGAGTTAAAAGTCTAATGATGACCACAAGCCTGTTGTTGTAAAAGCCCATCTGGTTCCCTAATGCCATTTAGGGAAGGAAATTTGCTGGCCTACATGTGACTCCAGACCCAAACCCAATGTAGTTGACTTGTAAATGTCCTCAAGGGCAATAAATGTTGGCCCAGCCAGTGACACCCACATCCTAAGAACAAATCATATTTTTTTTGAAAGTTCACTTTTCGGACTGTGTTTCTCCCTCCACAGATGCTGCCAGACCTGCTGAGTTTTTTGCCAGCATTTTTTGTTATTTCAAAAGTACTTCACGTCCAGTGATTGTGAAAAGCGCTGTATAAATGAAAGTTTGACCTTTCCAGTAATGAAGCTCCAGCTTGCTTAGTAACACAGGGCAAGATTTTTACCTCAGCGACCCGCTCGAGCATAAAATGATGTGCGTTGAGGTTGGGCGAGCGTCCCAGTGTCAACGCACAGTCACGCCGAATTTTAGACCATTAAAGCCTCAACTAACTTACCTTTCTTGTTGCTGGTCCAACCCTTATGGGTTGACGAGCAGGCAAAAAGGCCTTTGCATTTTTTAGGAAACATCACCCACAGACAGGATGAGGTTTCCAAAAGCCAATAAACATAAAGTAAATTTAATTAATAACATGTCCCTGCTCATGTGACAGAGTCATACGATGGGACATGTTTTACAACATTTTTCAATTCTTTTTTTTTGGAAAACTCTTCGCCTTCCTGAGGCAGCCCTGTGCCTCGGGGAGATCCTCAAGCGCCGCACACACGCACACGCGCCAAGTTTGCGCCTGCCCCACTCGGCCCCCTGCTCCCCCTCCGCACAGGCAGTGATGGGCGCTGCCATTCACATTTCACCCTGGGCTGGCTTTAATTAGCCCGCCAGTGCGAAATCGCCTTCCAGCTCAACTGCGGGCGGCGGTCAACTGTCTGACCGACAAGGGTTAAATTCTGCCCATAGAGCAGAGTAGATTGTGGCTATGAGCAACCTCGGTGCACTAAGAAAACTGGCTCTACGATATAAAAGTACTGAGGTGACTGGATTGAATGAGGAAAGTGCCTGAGAGCTGGTGCAAAATTTTGTGTGAGAAACACCTTGAACCATTTTACTGAAGTAAAGGTGAAATGTGAATGCAAGTTGTTGATGTGAATCTCGTCAGGCGAGTTTCTTCTGACTGAGACTGAATGGCATATGAGGTAGTAATTTGATCAGAGTAGAGTATAAACATTGAGGCCACCTTAAGTCTGCAATGCACTTGCACCACGTATGATGTGTTTGTGTCCAATTGTAATTCTCTGTGATTTCCACCCCTATTCCCACATTATATGCACGAATGCTAAATGATTCAAGGAATGTTCATGTTTTCCTCTGTTTACAATAGGCCAAGGCCTGGCTGACTAAACTGAAGAAAGAGATGTTTTCATTAGATTGCCCTAAAGGATAAACAGGTGGATTTGCAAAAACACCTGTGACCATCATTCGCCCTGAAATTGGTTTGATTAAAATAGGTACCTGCAGCCATAAATGGGGGAACGCATGCTTTGTGAACTTAAGTTGTACAACTAAGATAAAATGGGTAATGTATTAATGTGGAGATTGTCACCAAGGATACTCGATAACCACATTTCAAGGAGGACGTGTGCACTGTTCAGCAATGGTAATGTTTGAAGCAAAGTTAATTTTTAGTGTTGAAGTTTAGCGCCCTTGGGTCTGATTCAGGATGCTGCAAGGCAAGCAGTGGTCCATGTGGTACTTTTGAAGTGTGGTCACTGTTGCAATGTGGGGTCAAGCCTTGTTCCAGGACATCACCTAGGCTGACACTCCAAGACAGCCCTATGATATTTTTGGAGGTGCCACTACTTGGATGGGAAATTAACCTGAGATCTCTTGTGCCTTTGACTGTTCAAAATCCCCGGGTGCCATGCAAAAAATGTTTTGGCGACTGCGTGTCCCTCAACCATTGCTGGATATGGGATCTTGCTGTGTGTAAAGCATTCCCAATGTATCAAGTCACTGCATGTTGCAATTCGTTGGAGATGATTAAAGGATTTGATAGTTTCTCTCTACCTAGCCTATTTTGCCAGGTGGGAGGATTCACAACAGGGAGACACAACCTTAAAATCAGAACTAGGCCACTCATGAGGCAGTATCAGGAAACACTACACAGAAAGGCAATGCTCCCTCTAAGCTGTGTGGCTGTGCAGCTGCACCGCAATTGGGAATGTGCCAAGCCGGGAACAAACTGGCCACGTACAAGCAATTGAAGATGTCTGCATGTGCAGCCGGGCATCAATCTTAAAGGGACTACACAGCACAACAAGCCAACCACACACGGCAAACACAGGTTAGAGGAAACATTGCACAATGGGTAGTAGAAATGTGGAACTCTTTCCACTGAAAAAGCTGTTCTGTCTTGGAGTTAAATGAAAAAATTCAAAAATGAATTTGAAAGATTTTATTGGGTGAGGTACCAAGGGACATGGACCTAAGGCAGGCAAATGGAGTTGAGGTACATGATCTATCTAGTTCAACAGGCTGGAGTAGTTGAACGGCCTCCTCTGTTTTTATGAATGTGCCAAGTGCTTTGAGACATTGTTAAAGAGCAACTGTCATCTTAAGAGATACATTTGGGGTGACTCAGGAGCCCAATAACAATGGCGGAAGAGTCCTGATTCCGGGTTTCCCAACGCCAATCCCAGGCTGTCTGATTTTTGGGAATGCCTTTAGTGGGTGTGGGCTAGTTCCTCTCAAAAGTCCACATCCAGCACTCCTGACCTGTCTGACTCCATTGTGGAGATAGGCATGTCCTACTCCTCTGCAATCTTCATGAAGTCCAGTCAGGTTTTTCCAACCTCGTAGCTCATGGTCGTTCAGAGGAATCGTGAACTCTCGTCTGCATGACAGGATCTTTTAAAAGATTAATTCAAAAGGGCCCCTCGTGCCCCTGATGGCAAGCTCTGCCCTTTCACCTTTCTACCTGGGGCTCAGGCATTTTAGTACTTTAGTGGGTGTCTGGGCTGTCTGCCAAGCTTGACATTAAACTTGTTGAAACAGCTACATGCCAGAGAAAACATTGCTTGATTGACAACTCAGGTTCCTTAATCCCTGCAGTCAATTTCACAATGTTTGTTTAGTATTGCTAATTGGTAGAGGCATTGCCATGGGGAATGCACCAGTTGATGGTGACTGACAGTTAACTGTCAAGCATTGTTTGAAATTTAAACAAGTCAACTGACTCTGAGTGGTCATGGCATTGCCCTGGGGGATGAACCAGTTGTTACTTGTTTTGTTTGTCTGAAATAGATGCAATGTGCATACATGTTCTTTCAGGCTGCAAAGAACAGAGACCTGTATATTAATTTATGTAGATACCAGTACACGCAAATGTGCAACATTGCGAGCCGAACATCAACTGATACATTCTCCTTGGCAACACTGCTACCAACCAGAGTCCACTTATCAACCAATCAGCACTCTCTTCTCATACAATATAAATATGATGTTCCCTTGGCGTTTATATTTTTTTGCAAATTGTCCTGATGAGTGCAAGACAAACAGCTTTGACAAAAAATGTCTTGTTTTTCCGCAATAGTCAAGTTCTTTACTACCAAACAATTACATGTTTGTTTACACAATATTAAATGGATTCAAGCATTTGTGGTTCTTGTTATTAATACTTTAAAGGGTCTGGATGATTGACATTTTTATTAGCTTGTAGTGAAATTACCCTTTTTTAACACAGTAGAAAGTTTTGAATGAATTATTTCTTAAAACTTTTGTTTTACACATGCTACTGACACTGTAGGGTTCATTGGTTCTATACGGTCAATGAGTATGGAAGTGCTATAGCTTGGCACTGGGGGCATGAGGGGTCATGGGAGGTCGGTGGGGGCATGAGGTGGTATGGATGGGGCATGGGGAGTGTTTGGAGGATGAACGGGTTGGAGGGCCTTTGTGTTTTTATTTTTAACTGGGACAGAGTTCCAAAACATCGAGGGTGGGCCTTTTTAACAGCCCGCCTTGGCGTCCAGCAGTCCCTGTGGCTGCCTCTGAAGTTTTTTCTGGGTTGGCTGACCCAACTCCAGTCCGCTCCCGCTCCCGCTCCCTGGCAATGGACATTCTGCCTTTGTGGGCATTTTCTCCCGAGGTGGGTCGGTGGAGCTGGGGATTTTCCCGTTTAAAGGGTGAAAAACCATGCTGATTCTCTCCGTAGCGGAGAGCTCTGGGAGTCATAGTTCCAAAGTCACCTGTTCCTCCCGAGCATGTTACCCTCAGCACGCGTCATGTCTGGAGTAATTAAATTAATGCATCTATTGTTCAGGCAAGTGGTTCTGATGCTACATTATTCTAAAACGCAATATTTTTACTGATTCATACAATTATAGAATCCAGACATTCGGCCCATTGTAAGTGATCCAGCTGTTAGGTGGGACAATCCAATTATTCCCGCTCTTTTGCTGTTTCCCAACACCCCTGCAAATTTAATTATTTTTCCAATTCCTTTTTGAAAATTACAATTGATTCTGCTACCACCAGTTTTTAAAGAATATTCCAGATCACAACGTGATGCTGGGTTTTTTAATTCTCATCTCTCCTCTGGTTCTTCTGCTAATCACTTTAAATCTGTGTCCTCTGGTTATCAATCCTTTCTGCCTGCAGAAATACTTTCTCCTCATTCGCTTTATCAAGAGTGAGATGGAATACTCCCCACTTGCCTGGATGAGTGCAGCTCCCAACAACACTCAAGAAGCTTGACACCATCCAGAACAAAGCAGCCCCGCTTGATTGGCACCCCATCCACCAACATTCACTCCCTCCATCACTGACACACAGTAGCAGTGTGTATCATCTACAAGATGCAGTGCAGAAATTCACCAAGGCTCCTTAGCAGCACCTTCCAAGCCCGCGACCACTACCATCTAGAAGGACAAGGGCAGCAGATGCAAGTTCCCCTTCAAGTCACTCATCATTCTGACTTGGAAATATATCGCCGTTCCTTCGCTGTCACTGGATCAAAATCCTGGAACTCCCTTCCTAACAGCACTGTGGGTGTACTTGCAGCACAGGGTCTGCAGCAGTCCAAGAAGGCAGCTCACCACCATCTTCTCAAGGGCAATTAGAGATGAGCAATAAATGCTGGCCCAGCCAGCAAAGCCCACATCCAGTAAATGAATAAAAGGAATACTCCGCAAGATTTTGGATATCTCTATTAAATCTTCCCTTAACCTTAACTGAAGCTAAACAATATCAGCTTCTCCAGTACCTGCAAATAGCTGAATAACATTCTAGTACAACTCCTGTGCATCATCTCTAGGGCTTTGACATCCTTCCTAAAGGGTGGTGCTCTGAAATGAACACATTACTCCAGCTGGGGCCTAACCAGTTATTTGTAAAGGTTTAGCTTAACTTCCTTACTTTTGTACTCTATTTCTCTGTCAACAAAGCCAAGGATCTCAATGATTTTTGACACATTTTAATGGTGATGCTTTTTGGGTGGGAGCTATTGATGCAAGATTGCAGATGCATATTGGAACGCATGAGGTAATAGAATGATGCTGCACAGGTTATATATCATTTACATACAGAAAGGATGCCTGAGTTTCCATAGTTTGTTCACAATTCCCTAGCAAGTGTTCTCAACTTTATTTTTGTGCTGAAGTTCTGGAGAAATCCCTGCCGGCTATATAAGCACAAACACACCTGGGGTGCAACTCTGATTTCACCTGGTGCATGTCCCTCTGTGATATGTGCCCCCCACCCCCCGCCTCCCCCAGCAATGTAGCCTGTACTTTCCATGATTATAAATAGCAAAAGTCAGCAGGGTCATATTCAGAAAGGGAATATGAAATCCCGAAAGGTATTTATAAACTCACCAAACTAGCAGATTGGCCTAGAACATTGGGAGATGTTTGGGAAATTGCTTATTTCCAGTGAATGTTGAGAAGCTCGCCTTTCCCAAACCAAAATCAAATTAGCTTTTTCAATTAAAGGACACCAGTGATGTGATCCTGTATTTAAAGATTGTTTACACTGGCAATGTATCAGACTCCCTCTTTTTTTCTCTGTTTCTTGCCTTCTTTTTTTCTCTCCTTCCTCTTCGTCCTTTCTCTTCCTCTTTATTTCCTCTCTCTATCTTTCTCTCCTCCTCCCTCCTCTCCTCCTGTATATAAACCCCAACATGTGATGAGACTTGTGATGTTTCTGATTTTATCTACCTGCAGTCACACGTTAATGCAATTATCTATTGGACCTTGAAGTTTGTCTTTACTTCACATCTTTCAACATCTTTCTATGGAGTTTATGCTCTCATTTTCATTTTTTTCTCAAGACATATCACCTCATATCTCATCACCTTAAATCACATGTGCCACCTGTCTGCCATTCTTTAAACTGTCCTCTTTATCTTGAAACTCTTCCTTTCTATTTTGCCAAAGCCCCTTAGTAGCTCAGTCTCCTTCCTGATCTTTACCCCTCATTGTTGTACAACATAGTCCAACTATTCACTCAGCCATTGCCTGCACAAGACTGCATCTTGGCTGAAAGCAAAGTAAGTGCAACCATAGCTAATCAGAACGTCAAATGGTTGGTTAGTCAAATAATAGCACCATAGATTAATTTATTCAGCCTTTATTGGCAATGTGAGTCTGAGTATTAAATGTTCCGGTCATAAACAAATTTCCTAACCTGACCTTCGACATTGTGTCTACAGAATTAGGCATGTTATGAAAAATCTGTGATGGTCAAATCGTAGGTACTACAATCACTTCAGAGCTCCACTATGGCACTCATTGCTTCTAAAATTTACCAAAACTAGTTATCATCTGGAGGTTTTGCAGGACCAAAAAAAAACTTGAACATGACATTGGAGGTACATAAAGAATTACAGTAAAATTTTTATTAACTGGCATGCATGAGGAATGGGTGGTGCCAGTTAATCAAAAATGCTGGTTAATGGAATGGTCCATTTATCAATGGAATACAGCAAAATATTTGTAACATGAACTAACATTGCAAGTATTCAGGAAGTAAAAAATGGTATTTTTTTTCACTTCTAATCTTCAACAGTACATTAAAACATAAATTAAAGTATGAAATATTACAGTACACACCCAGGTACAGATTCTGGATAACTTTGTCATTGCTTCTGGTTGATAAAGTGATAATTCATATTAAGGGAACATCAGAAATTCAGGTTAGTAGAGATTCCGGCTGGATTCAGGTTAGTAGCGATTCCAGCTGGATTCAGGTTAGTAGAGCTTCCGGCTGGATTCAGGTTAGTAGCGATTCCAGCTGGATTCAGGTTAGTAGAGATTCCGGCTGGATTCAGGTTAGTAAAGATTCCGGCTGGATGACGCAAAGTTTACTGTAATTGTCCAATTGGTAATGTTGAAGAAACTTGTTTTTTTTTACCTGGAGAGTTGTTACAATCTGGAATGTGCTTCCTGAAAGAGCAGTGGAAGCAGATTCAATAGAATGCAAAAGGGAATTAGGGAAATATTTGAAGGGAAAATGTTTACAGGGCGAAGGATAAAGAGTAGATGAGCGAGATGAATTGGACAGGTCGATCAAAGAGCCAGCATTGGCATGATGGACCGAATGGTGGCCACCTGTGCTATATCAAATTGTAATTCTATTAATAAACAAGATACTCTTGCTATATCCCTCAGTTTATTCACAATGGATTGATTTTTAAAAAATCGAGACCTGCCCATCACTATCAGGGCCAGCATTTATTGCCCATCCCTAACTGCCCTTGAGATGATGGCAGTGAGCCATCTCCTTGAACCGCTGCAGTTCATATGGTGTAGTTACACCCACAGTGCTGTTAGGGAGGGAGTTCCAGGACTTTGACCCAGCGACAGTGGTGGAACAGTGATATATTTCCAAGGTGTGTGACTTGGATGGGAACTTGAACTGGGCTTCCTGGCACATCCTGCCCTTGTCTTTCGAGG
Organism: Carcharodon carcharias; assembly: GCF_017639515.1. NCBI lineage: Eukaryota > Metazoa > Chordata > Chondrichthyes > Lamniformes > Lamnidae > Carcharodon > Carcharodon carcharias. The sequence goes on from NC_054474.1 coordinate 5,485,549, forward strand.
TAGCGGATGTCACAAGTTTAGGAATTGCTGGCTGACACAACTTAATTTAAAATCCAGTAATTAAAATTAATAAAATCATGCTTGTGGTGAAGAATTCTAATACGAGTGTGCTAACCATTTCTACAAGGATAGTGCTGTTCAGAAAATATACAACAGAAGGGGGTGGGATTTTGTCAGCTGCAAGGCCATTCCTGTTGGTGTAACCGGAAGTGAATGAAGGGGGTTTTGTACATTTAACCTTGGCCTATAGATGTCTCTGGTGGCTTCTCATGCCTTGATGATCAGCATATTGTTGGATATCTCAGGATTTCTCCTGCCCTTTAGCATGTCCTTTACCTTCTGGGTTTGTCTTTGGACATCAGCCTTAAGCAGTTGCAGTGCTGCCTTCTTGACTTGCGACCTTGGATTATTCTGCCAGGCAATGAAGGCTGCTCGTTTTTGTTCTAGGAGATCACATTTCAGCATTGTTTTAGTCGAACCAGTCCTGGTGACAATGATGCTTGAACCAGTGGCCTGCACACAGGAGTGGATACAGCTGACTCTGTTTGATCCCTTTGGTCTGAAATTGAGTTAGATATGTGAAGATTTTCTACCTGGGTCATGAGCTACACTTGGAATTCCTCTCTTGGGTTGGGCTGCTTTAGGGCTGAGGCATTGATCTTCTTCCTCTTGGAAATTTGGATCTTGCAATGTCTTGGGTTCTGGGTGTATAGGACATAAGAACATAGGAGCAGGAGAAGGCCATTCAGCCCATCGAACCTGCTCCACCACGCAATGTGATCATGGGTGATCAAACGCATCAATGCCTTTTAACCATAATATTCCCATAACCCTTTACGTTATTGTTAATCAGAAATCTATCAATCTCTACCTTAAACATACTCAATGACTGAGCTCCCATGGCCCTCTGGGGTCGAGAATTCCAAAGATTCACATCCCTCCTCATCTCGGTCCTAAGTGGCTTCCCCCTTATTTTGACATTGTGTACCCCTGGTTCTAGACTCCCCAAGCAGGGAAAACATCTTACCTGCATCTATCCTGTATATGTCTTTATGTATTTTGCAGGTTAACTGAGATCACCTCTCATTCTTCAAAACTCTAGAGAATACAGGCCCAATCTCTCTCCGTAAGACAGTCCTGCCATTCCAGGAACAAGTCTGGGAATTTTTCTTGCCCTCCCTCTATGGCAATAATATCCTTTCTGAGGTAAGAGGACCAAAACTGCACACAGTACTCCAGGTGCGGTCTAACCAAGCTTCTGTACAGTTGAAGCAAGACTTCACTACTCCTCTTGTGATAAAGGCCAACATTCCATTAGGTTTCCTAATTGCCTGCTGCACCTGCATGTTAGCTTTCAGTGCCTTATGGACAAGGACACCCAGGTCCCTTTGTACATCTACACTTTCTAATCTCTTACCATTAGTAAATACTCTGCACATCTGTGCCTTCTACCAAAGTGGATAACCTCACATTTTTCTACATAATATTCCATCCGCCATGTTCTTGCCCACTCACTAAGTCTGTCCAAATCCTCCTGCAGCTGCTTTACATCTTCCTCACAACACATTTCCACCTAGCTTTGTGTCATCCACAAACTTGGAAATATTACATTTGGTCCCCACATCCAAATCAGTGATATATATTGTGAACAGCTGGGGCCCAGGAACTGATCCTTGTGGTACCCCTCTAGTCACAGCCTGCCAATGGGAGAATGACCCGTTTATTCCTACTCTCTGTTTTCTGCCTGTTAAACAATCCTTAATCCAGGCCAGTATATTGCCCCCATCCCATGTGTTTTTATTTTGCTAATCAACCTTGTGTGGGGGACTTTATCGAAATTCTTCTGAAAATTTACTTGTGTGTTCATTATCAATCGGACTAGCCTACGATCTGTCCAACAGGCATCAGTCCCCCACATAGATTGAGAAATACAAATGTCTTTTAAATCTTTGACTCAAACAATGACATAATCTGGAGGTGCCAATGCTTTGATCTAGGATGCCTGCAAGTGGTTTTGCATTTGTCCTTCTGGATGACGAGAGTCTTCGTTATGATGAGGACATGCTGAGCCTATTTTGTCAGCAGGAGGGCACCATTTGTGTTTCCTTTTCCAACACGTTTTTCCCAATGGTTCTGGTCAAGTCATCGGAGCCCTGGGCAATGCTGGCAGCCAGTCCCTCAGAAGGATAACCTTTCCTTCTTGTACAGTGGCAGTGAGGACTTCACCAAAGTCAGAATAGAACTTTTCCTTAACATCTGCATTGGAGTCAAGGGCCGGGACATAAGCACTGATGAAGGTGGTGTATTAATTACAGCTGAGGTGTAATTACAGGTGAAGTGTCACAATTCTTTTGTTTATACAGTTGACGAGTTCTGGCAGTGTATCCAAGATCCAATTCCAGGACGGCAAAACGAACTCCGGGGACATGAGAGTTGCTGTCAGCCTTTCCTGTTCTGGGAGATGCGTATCCTCCAGAACAGGAAAGGCTGACAGCTTGTCCCTTCAGCGACCCCTCCCCGGGAAAGCAGGTTTGACTGAGAGCAGTGATGTCAATTTGGAATCTTGTTCACATGATACGATTACAGATCTTCTTTCTGGACGATCACTCTTGAGATTAACCATGAGTGCTCTAACATTCCGAGTTGCCAAGTTCAGTTTTCTTTCGTTGACCACAAAGATGGAGATCCCTCAGGGTGTGGTTCCTCAGCCAGGAGAAAGTGGGACAGTCTATTTTTAGAACACCTTTTCTAGCCCCCTCCTCATTTGGGGTGAGCAGAGGGTACCCTGAAGAGGACTGTTCAGTCACAGATGCTGCTGCCCAAAGACACCTCTGTCCCCATGCAGGTGTCTGACAATCTCCATGCATCTGTCGCTTGTGTACAGATTCTTAACTGGGGACTCCCAAGTCACAACCCTGTCCCCGTCACCAACTCTCCGTCGCCACAGGACTTGGCAAATTGATCGCAGTAGAAGCCTGCGTGTGGTTTTGTTTAACTTGGGGGATCCTGGGGCACCGTCATTGTCCACAAGATCTTGATGGGTTGGTGATCAGATTTTGGTGACACGTTGAAACACAGTGACCGAGGCCACCTTCTTCCTCCTTCACAGACAGTGAGAAGTACAGTATTCTTTCACCTGCTCTGCTGTTGAGGAATTTTTTGACCTCCCCTGACCTTGCCACATTGGGTGGCCCAACCAGGAGCAAGGAGCTCCTGACGGCATTGCTGAAGTGATTGTCGACCCGCACAACCCTCTCCACCATGTCAGGTGGCTACCCAAGGAGACTATTGTAACCCAGCTCCTAGAAGATATGAATTCAAATCCAACAACTGGCTTTTTAACAAATTACATTTGGAAGTACATAAACAGGTATAGGTACAGTGTCGCAAAACCGGCAGCTTGGGCACCGGGGCTGTGCCGGGTTTCAAATCTTGCTGGGTTTCGGGTCAGTTCGGGTCAAGCCTGGTCAGGTGGGGTCAAGGGTCACTCAGAGCATGGGAATAGATTGGGAGCAACAGCGAAGGCGTTAACTAGTCAGGTGTCACACCGCGCCAGTGCAGTGCCTAGTCAAACTATACAGGTAAGCTTCTTTTTCATTCCATTCTATAAAAATCGATGCATGGCATCTTCCAAAAATGTCAGGTTTTCAGACAACTCTGGCATTTGGACAGCTGTGTTTGAGGCACCCATACTGTGCCATTAAAGGTGACCAACTCTTGCTGTTGCAGCAGCCAATTTGCACACTGGTCCCACAATGAGCAAGATGATAATGACGAGATAACCTGTTTTTTGCGCAGCCAATTGACGAATAAATATTGCCATGACATCAAAGAAAACCCCTCTGCTCTTCCTTGCAATTGTGTCGTGAGATCTTTGACATCCACCTGAGAGTGCAGAAAAGGCCTTTTATCTGAAAGACAGAACCTCATGTGAGAGAGAGAGAGAGTAGCACCCACTCAGTACTGCACTGGAGTATCAGCCTAGAGTTTGTACTCAAGTCCTGAGGCTGTATTTGACGTGCCCCCTCCGGGCATGTTTTGGGGCAGGGGGCTCATGTAGAATAGAGGGGGTGCCCACCCCACCACCTTCCCAGCCAACCCTAAGCTCACCCCAATAATACGAGTGGTGGTGGGGGGAGGGGAACTCCAAAATTGGCAGCCCGCCCACCATGTTCAAATAGGATATCAAGGGTCAATTGTGCTTGTTATCAAGTCAATTTACTTAGATAATACGCTGCCTGCGCCTCCATAAAATGTTTGGCACAGGCGGTCAGGCGGGAGCAGGCAGTCTGATGTTTTATCAAAGTTTCTCAAAGGGCGGGAAGGAAGTGGGGCGTTTTATCTTCAAGGGCTGCCCTTTGCCGATTGCAGGGGTGGGGAGTGGGGTGGGTGGGGGTGTGTGGCCTCCCCCAGATGGAACACCCCTTCCCTCCTACCCAACTGCAGCCTTAAACCCCATGGGCCTTCTCCCTTCTTCTCTTGCAGTCCCAGCAGCTGCCACTGACGCGCTCTTGGCGCCGTTGGGCCTGATGGAGCTGTGGGCCAATCGGATTGGCCGGCAGCTCCATGAGGAACGGAGCCTCCTCCCCAGTGAGGGACAGGAGTCCCACTTGGACCGGTTTAGGCCACTCGCAGGGCTTTATGACTGCGGGGTGCATGGGCAGGGGGCACATCGGTTCTGCGCCGATTTTGCTTCCGGGTGGGTTGGGGAGGTGTGCGCGCCATCTGTCCCTCCCCTTACTATTGTTCAGCCCCTGGAGCGGGCCTGGAACCCATGGCCTTCTGACTCAGAAGGTGGGAGTGCTCCCAGCTGAACTACAGCTGAAGCACTCTGAAGTTGGCCTAGCAAGTCACTCTGTTGTAACACAGACGGGCAACAAATAGTCGGTCTTGCCAGCAGCGTCTACATCCCGAAAATGATTTTTGTTAAAAAAAGAAACGAAAGAAGTGGTGGCTGGGCTAATGTTATTTTCCTTCACAAAGTAACAGAAAACATGATACTGTTGGACTGGTATCATACAGCCTGAAACTATCAGTCAGTTCAAGTCAATGTAAACAACATCTAATGGTTCATTGTATTGTATTGTTTGTCCATGTAGATATCCCTAGAGAGTATTGATGTGCTTTTCTTACGATGACAAAGGAAGCCTTTTAATAATACAGTAAGTTGAAGTTAATTTTGAACTGATATTATATTGGACTTCGAACCTTCAATTTGGAACGCATATAACAAAGATTGTGTAATCTCTAGCAAAATGGTTTTTAATTTGTTTTCTACGCTACAGTTAGAGAACTTAACCTCTTAATTATATTTTGATTATACCTAGTTTAAGATTTCAACATGTGCTATTCCAAGACTACCTATAATATTTACAGCTCTTGCTTCCAGTTTTACTGAAAAGAGAGACATGTTGCTGAAGTTTTTCATCTTGCATTCATCAGGACAAACACAAGAATGCCAAATTTCAAATTATCACACCAGTTTATCCTACAGGTGCTGATTGGTTGGCAAGTCAACTCCGGCTGAGATGTTGCCATGGAGGAAGCAATGGAGACTATAGACTCCCAAAGCTCCCGGGTAATTCAAAAAGGAGCAAGGCTTGAACATATTCCTTTTGTTTGCAGAGAATGGGTCCCTGTGTATGAATGTACATTGCTTTTAGAGAGCACAAATTAGCCATATTATGAGCTTGACTGATTATCTGAAATTGGTTGTTAGTGCAGCTATTAGCACACTCAGGCTTGTTCAGCAAGTGCTGCCCAATCACGGAATCACATTGAACAGTAGGCATTTTGGCACAGATTTTCACCGGAGCCTCTCCATCATGGTGGAAATCCTAGAAATTATCAAAATTTCTAAGTCCTGCTCCTGAAAAACAGCATGTTTCATTTTCATGAGGTTGGGGTTGGAGTCGGGCCAGTATTCATGTATGCTCAGTTCACAGAGGCAGCTAACCATTTAAACCATCAGCTGCCTCCACTGAAGTGGGATTTTGGTAGGCCAAGAGTGTGCAGATTAGAACAGGTAAGAGGAGGATTGAAATTGATGGTTCATTTGGTTAGTCAGGATAATCCTTCGGTGAGTTAAGGTACCCCTTTGGGTATGGTCCCAGGGCACCTTTGGGAGAGGTAAGGCACCCTTTGGGATTGTTAAAAGTGAGCATGATTATGCATTTTTACGCATAAACTCATTGGAACTGTCAAGATGTCAAGGGACTGTCAAATAACTGTCCAGCTGTCAAAGAACTGTCAAAGCTTTCATTGAGCGGTCAAAAGATACTAGCTGTGTTGGCATGGGGGGTGGGGGGGGGTGCGGTAAGGGTAAAAGGTGGGTGGGTGGGGTCCTGGGTTGTCATGTGTTGTTGCATAAGGGCTGCAAAGGATCATAGGGATGTGGCAAAAGAGTGGGTAGAGGGGCATGAGGCATGAGCTGGTATAGGTTAGTAGCGATGGGACATGGGGGCATGAGGGGAGTGTGGGGCGAAGGCTGGGAAGGCCGCTTTTTTGGGGTTTTTTTTAATGTATTTCAACACAGTACCAGGGCACAGAGGCAGGGCTTCTGCACAACTGCCTCCACACCCAGCAGCCTTCGCACTGGTTCCGGGATCAGTGGGCCCGACTTTTAATCCTGTCCCCCACCCCCGCCCCAGAATGAAAACCCAACGTGTGATTGGCTGTTTTTAAAAGTCGGATTCGCAGAGCCCGGAATTCTCCCAACTCTGCGTGTCCGGCCCAGGAGTGGAGATCTGGGCCCTTGTTTTGGGTTTTGTAAGAGGTGGCTGGTTACCTTTGGTAACACCTTCCTTGTCACACTTTGACAACATCAAGAGTAATGCGCCTCCTGACTCACTGTCAACCATGGCAGATACGTTAACATTGAAGAAAATAGTCAGTATGACAGCGAAATGTGGGGAGAAGCTGATTAAGCACCTGCCACACAAAAAGCATCATTTGTTTGGCGTTGCTGAAACTGTTAATTTCACTAAAATCATACAAAACAGGAACGTATTCAGTTGAACGTTCATGTAGCGATACATTCCATTTGTCACAGATTTTCAAAGTAGAGCAGACCTGCCAACAGGGTGTTGTCATTGAGACAGGTGACAGAGCTTTCCTGGCCCCATTGTTGTTGTGGTGGGGTTCGGGTTAGGGTTAGGAGTCGTGTCGGAATGCCACAGGGAAGTTTCCTGGTTGGGCTGGGGTGATTTGCTGCCCGCTTCACAGAGATGGACATTAATTAGAGGTTAATAATTAAGAGGTGGAAATGAATGAATTAACACCCAATTGGAGATGACCTTTTTGAGCCTGCCAGCGTTTCGCCGACACTGGGGTGACCCACACCATTTCTCTCCACCGCAACCTATGTGAGGCAGCAACCCCGCAGAGGGCTAGAGTGGGAGGGGGATACCATGGAAGTCAGAGGCTCCATCACCCCTGAAGAGGGGGCCACAGGAAGGAAAGACTGCTCCCACAATCCCAACAATTCCCTCGGATTGCTATGCCCTTTGTTCCGCAGACCGTTTCCCCCTCTAAACCAGAAACTAGCTGGTTTTACCCCCTCCGAGGGTGCCTCCATTTTGAGGCGTCCTGGCATTCTCAGCACTGCCCCAGCAACACCCACCTCCCTCAGTGGGTGTGCCAAGGCCCTGGAGCTGCCTGCCCTCTGACTGGTCCGGCAGCATCGGGAGCCTGCTCGCTATCCCTAACAGGACAGTGAGCAAAGAGGTGGCCAGCACCCTCCCTAACAGCACGGCGGGTGTACCTACACCACACGGACTGCAGCGGTTCAAGAAGGCAGCTCACCGCCACCTTCTCAAGGGGCAACAAGGGCTGGGCAATAAATGCTGGGCCCAGCCAGCGAAGACCCACGTCCCAGAAATGAACGTCAAAAAAAAATTCGGAGGCCGTTTCTGGGAAAACAGCTGAGTCAGTTGGGCACCCAGCAAGTTCAGGCGCAGAGGCTTCAGTTCAGGCCTTAGGTCAGGGTCTTGAAGTTTGTGGGAAAACCCTGCCCAGAGTCTCCCAATAGTTTGGATGCACTGCTGCCTTGATATGAACATTTTTCCAACCCTGCTTGTTTTGCATATTTCTACACTAAGGTACTGAGGAACTACACGCCTAAGAGGAGGTTACACAAGGCCTTAGAATCTTTGCGCTGATCAAAACTCCTCGAGAGCAGGAGGGGTGTTTTTTTTTGGTGGACTCCGAGGGCTTTAGCTTCTAGCTTTACTGAGAAAGCTCTGAAAAGGGAGAGAGAGGTTTTAAGTATGAACTTGCCTCTGGGTGTGAAATGATGAGTGGGTGAGCTTGGGCAAGCTTTTCTACTATTCTGAATTTAAAATTTAAAGGAAGGAGATTCGGGAACGACTGCTAGAAAAAGTGTCACAGTTATGATGAAAGGTAGAGATTCATGGAAATGCTGCAGTATTTGCCTAGTAAAACTCAAGGCAGATAAACACCTGCAAAGAGATGGATTATAATTACAGTTACCAGTCAATTTCTGTAACAGAGAAAAAAAATCCTAAATGACGATCAATGAAATGTATAGAATTTTGTCTGCTTGCCTTTAGCTAAATCTAGTGGTTGCAGAGGCTTGTGTCAGGAATTATAACTACGCTCTGAATGAGGTTCTACATGATTTAGCTTTGCTGTGGGTCAAAGCTCTGCAGTTTTACTCCTAATGTAAATCAATTTGCAGCATTCTCCAGCGTGGCTGATTCTTCTCAGCTTTATACCCTTGGGTGCTAATGCTTAAAAATTCCATAACTGAGTTGATCCAAGAAACTACCGCCTGACTTCAAGAGGACAGCAAGTTTAAGGAGGATGCTTCAATTTATTTTAAAAAATGATACCTTATCATTTGTACAACATGGTTGCACTGAAATCCTCCCTTTCTGTTGGGATGTTCCTGTGCATCTTCAAGCAGCTCCGATGCAAAAACAGTACTGTGTAGGGTTGCCAACTCGGGTTGGTTGTACTCCTGGAGGTTCCAACACGTCCACACCTACCTCAAACCGTCACGTCTCACTCGCTCCTGTCAAACAGCCCGTTTACAGCAATTTGCTAACTAATAAATTGAAGTGTTTGAAGAAAATTGAAAAAAAAAAGACATCAATTTTTTGCTGCCCTGAATGACTGACTGAGTTGTTGCAACAAAATCCAGGAGATTAATCTCCTTCAAGTCCCGGAGCCTCCAGGGCAATCCTGGAGAGTTGGCAACCCGGCATAACTTGCAGAGTTCCTCTGGAGCCACTCAATGCCAGGGAACGCAGTGTAGTTTGGGAGAATTGGCTTCTAGCCCGCAGGAGGGTTTCATGGCAGGTTCCCAGGCTGGTTTGAGTTTGTGGGTGCAAGTCTTAATGGTTTCAATACTTCAGAATGTTCTCTGCAAATGTCACCAGCGAGTGGGAGCCTACACCAAGCTCTCCATTCAGGCAGTATAAAATTATTCTATCAGAACTGAGGATTGCACCCAATAAAATATGCTGCTCCATGACTGTCATTTCCCAATACGTCTCTCATTTAATTTGCTGCTGTTCCAATGTATGTAAGTCACATCCTTGTTCAGAACAAAGCAATATGGGGGCATTTGTGTATTACTAGGAATGCCTTTGATATATCCCCCATTCTTTTCATTCCACAACTGGTGGCTGTTCCTTCAGTTGCCTCAGTCCTAAGCTCTGGAATCCCCTTCCTACACCTTTTCTCCACTTCTCTTTCCTTCTTTAAGACGCTCCTTGAAACCTGTCAAATTTCTAGTCACCTGTCTGAAAACCTCCTTATCCAGCTCAGTGCCAATGTTATTTGATTACACGACTGTGAAAAGCCAAGTTGTTGTTGTTCTGTAAAAAAAAGCAAAATGCTGTGGATGCTGGACATCTAAAATAAAAACAGAAAATGCATGGAAAAACTCTTCTTCCTGAAGTCACATGGACCCGAAACATTAGCTCTGTCTCCCTCTCCACAGGGGCTGCCAGACCTGCTGAGTTTTTCCAGCATTTTCTGTTTTTATAATGTTGTTGCTCTAATTGACTCAAATCGTCAACCATAAGTTTTACTCAATTGCCAATTTTAAAAAAAGGATAAACGTCTGCACAACAGGTGATGCCAGATGTTCAGCCAGCTGCCACTTGGTCGGTCTTTTGGTTGTTCTGCGATCTGATGTGCTTGTTCTAAACGTTTGAATTGAATCTGAGGATTAGTTATTCACCAACTTTAAATTGTCTGCCTGCTTCCCTGGGCCTTGCTTGCAAGTTTGAACATCACAAAGCTGCTCTTCCTCCAAAACTGTGCTTCTAATTGTTTCTGTGTGTGCAAGTGGGTTTGACATTAAAGCTTCAGGGGTCTTGATTTTTCTGTTCATGGTGATGCCACCTTCTCAGTTTAACTAGGTGGTGTTTATGTTACAAACCAGAATGTTTCATTACACTACTTAGTAGATTGCACTTTCTCTCAATATTGTATTCTCTAATTGATAATACTCAGTCTTTTCATATTTACTCCCTGGGAGGCAAAAGTGAGTTTCGATATGGTTGGTGAGGACAATAGCTCATCTTGTAAAGGTTGTGAGTCCAAGAGTCACTGCAGGATTTGAGTAGATAACCTAACCGGGCACTCCAGTGCAGCTTTGTATGGTGGAAGGTGCATTCATCAGGTAGGATGTTGTACCTTGTCTTATGTGTTTCACTGATTTTGGGAGATAATGAAGGTACCATGGTGCTTTTTGATTGAAAGCTAGAGGTTTCCAGCTCTCCTGGCCAACATTCTTCTCTCAATCACCATCATTAATGGAATTTTGGTTTCATTGCTGTTTTACAGAATCCTGCTTTATACAAAATAGCTGTCACAAAATTGACAACTGATTGAACATCAATTGTCATTTGCGGAAGAGAGTTTCAAACTTCTACTACACTTTGTGTGATGAAGTGTTTCCTAATTTCACTTCTGAGAGGTCTGACTCTTAATTTTTTGACTATGTTCACTAGTCCTAGACTCCCCAAGCAAATAGTTTCTCCCCATTTACCCTATCTGCTTCCCCTCATGTCTAAAATCTCCAGACAAATCACCCCTTAATCTTCTACATTCCAGGAAATACAAGCCTAGTTTACTTAATTTCTCTTTGTTAGTTAACCCTTGAAGCCCAGATTTTGGCAAATTGGTGTTGCACTCCCTCCAAAGCCAATGTATCCTTCCTAACATGTGGTGCCCAGAGCTGCTCACAGCATTCGTGATGTGGTTTAACCAGAGCTTTGTTTAGCTGAAGTCACATTTGACTGACTGGTCTGAAAGCAATCCATTGTATTTATGTACTTTACAATTTCTGAGGAAGATGATACATCAATGTAAATCTTCTTGCATTGTTTCTAACTTCTGTCTTTGAACCACCTTTGCTAATAGAATTATAGATCAGGACAGCATTTGGCCATTCGGCCCATCGCCTCTGTACCAGCCCTTTCGTGGAGTAATCCAATTAGTCCCACTTCATCACTCTTTCCTAGGAATGTTCTTTTCTCCATCAAGTATTCATCCAGTTTTCTTTTGAGTTTACCCTTTGAAATGCACTGAGCCAGGTACATGACACAATTTCCTCCCATAACTACTTTTCCCAGGCCCTCAAACTGTGAGATGTCCTCAGCTCCTTCAGTGTTCCTTTTCTCATATTATCAACAGGGTATCAAGGCATCACCTAATGATCCTGATTTACCTTGTCTTCCTGTGCATTGGGTATATCCTTGTCCTTTCGGCTAGGTTTCTCAGTATTAAAGCCTCGGATCCTGTAGCTTATATCTCTAATACTTCTCTCTGGATCAGCAGATGCATGGCTATTACAGTGAAAGGACCATTGTTGGCACTTTGTAAAATCTCTCAGACAGAATCAGTGTGATCAGGAAGTTGTTACAGGCAGTAAATGCAACATTTACAGGGATTGTTTGCTATGTCCAAGATTTTTAATTTAATGGTAGAATTTTTGTTTTGCCTCTTTCACATTTGGTGCAGACTTGTCGTGCTGTTGCTTTCTGACTGATCGAGTGATCGGCTGTTCGCATTCCCTGGAATATTGCACCATGTAAACGTGTGTTAGACCTTGCAAGACACGGGCTGGGATTTTCCGGTCCCGCCCATCACCGGGATCCTCCGGTTCTGCTGGTACTCAGTGGACTTTTTGGCTGGCCCCATGGCAGGTGCCATCACAACGGACCAGACAATCCTGGCCACAGTCTATTATTCTACTGTACTGGTGCAGCTTAAGTGGCCTTGAAGGCCATCAAGCCTACTTACTATTACTGGACAGACCCTGAGGTTGATTGCTGCTGTAGGAAGTGTGTGTTTGGTGAAAGAGAGAATGCCGAATACTGTATTTTTGGAGCTGTGTTTGATGTCTCTTTACTTTTCTGCAATAAATTGGTACAAAAATGTTGTCACTTAAATTTATGAACCACTTTGAAGCAGGTGCCAAAAATGAAATGTGACTTTGGGATGTTGGTCAACATGCAGCAGAACTCAAGAGGTTTGTCAATAGCATTTCATGTGGCAAAATCTTCAAATGATTGAACAGGTTAACTGCATTCAAACTCCAGTGTTTATACAAGCAACTTTATATTAATGCTGAGGTGAGGAGAGTGATCTTATTGGATGCCTCTCATTTTCCATCATCACCATATTGGAAGGCCAATAGGGAGGAGTCCATGTTTTCCACACAGCCAGAGACCCAGTCACAAGATCCGGAAAAAGTTGGGTATTGGATATTACCAGTGGGTGCGAGTCCACCTCTGCACATTGAGAGCCTTTGAGGCAAATAGTATAGATGCATTCAGGGAGAAGTTAGATAAACACATGAGGGAGAAAGGAAGAGAAGGAGATGTTGATGGAGTTTGAAGGATGGTTGGGAGGAAGCTTATGTGAAGCATAAATGGTGGCTTGAACCCACTGGACCAAACACACACGCATACACACAAATCACACACTCACACAGACACAATCTCTGTCTCACACACAATCTCTGTCTCTCACACACACTCTAACATACAGCCACAATCTCTCTGTCTCTCCCTCTCTCTCTCTCTCAAACAATCTCTCTCACACACACACTCTCACACATGCACACACAACCTCTGTCTCTCACACACTTTCGCACACAGACACAATCTCTCCCTCACAACACTCTCTCTTACTTGCGCACACACAATTTCTCTCTCACACACTCTCTCACACAGACACAATCTCTCCCTCTCACACACACTCACTCTCTTACACACACACACACACACAACACACACACACACGTGTTGAAAATCCCAGAAATGGCCGTGTTTTCTAAGTCCAGCCCTCAGACCCAATAATTCCTACCTTTGTGGGGGCAGGACAGGAGTCAGACCAGGCTTCACACGTGTGCAAATCGCAGAAAGTCGGCCATTTGAATCACCAGCTGCTTCCACTGAGTTCTGATTTTTAATCCCGAGCTGCCTGAATCCCAGAGTGCACAGGTAACTGGAGTTCTGAACTTGGTGGATTCTTTGGATAGGACCCTGGGCCACCTTTAGGAGTGGTAAGGCATGCTTTGGGATCATTAGAATTAAACATGATTGTGCACTTTTTACGCACAAACTCATTGGACCTGTCCAGCTGTCAAGGAAATGTTTAGCTGTCAAGGAACTGTTCAACTAGGAAGTGTCCAGGAAGTGTCAAAATTGTCCAGGAAATGCCCAAGGACGTTAGGAGTGTTGACATGGAGGTGGTAAGGACAAGGGGTGATGTGTGGGGCATGGATTGGCATTGAGTTGGCATAGGAGTTATGAGGGGCCATTCGGGGTGGTTAGAAGGGTATGAGTTGGCATTGGTTGCACTATTGGAGATGTCTTTTAGATGAGATGATAGACCAAGACTTTATCTGCCTCCTCAGGAAATTGTAAAAGACCCTGTGACATTATTTTGAAGAGGAACAAGGGAGTTCTCCCCGGTGTTCTGGCCACTATTTATCCCTCGACCACCATCACTCAAACAGATCATTTGGTCATTACCACGTTGCTGCTTGTGGGAGTTTGCTGAGTAAAAATTGGCTGTTGCATTTCTGACACCATAACAGTGACTATGCTTCAAAAAGTATTGCTGAAAAAAGAGACATGTTGAAGCTTTAGGTCTTGCACTCATCAGGAACTCCCAAGAATACCAATATAAGGAGGAAAACAACAATTTATATAGTTTGTGAAGAGAGTGCTGATTGGTGGCAAGTGGCATTGCCATGGAGAATGCACCACTGATGGTGACTGACAGTTTACTGCTGAACATTGTTTGAAATTTAAACCAGGCAGCTTGACCCTGATTGGTCATGGCATTGCCCTGAGGAATGAGTCAGCGAATGGCTGTCACCTACTTTGTTTAGCTGAAACAGGCGCAATGTGTGTACACGTTCTCTCTGTCTGTGAAGAACAGGGCCCCGTGTATTAATATTTTTAGCTTCCAGAACAAGCAAATGTGCCACATTGTGAGCCTGACTGACTATCTTAAATTGGTTGTCAGCATAATTCTGAGCACACTGAGGATTATTTAGCCAATTATTTGTCCACTCACATCTAATGTTGGACACTGCGTTTTGAGCTTTGCAAGTCCAGCCTCTACCCATTGCGAACAGCGGCTGGGACATGCCGTTTGATACGGTTCACCAGTCTTTGGTTTGTACAGCCGACATACCAACCATTACACTGGCACTTCAAAAAGTACTTAATTAGCTGTAAAACATATTAGGACGACCTAGGGTCATGAAAGGTGCTCCACAAATGCAAATCTTCCTTCCAGTCAAATTCATGTGATGAAACTTCCAGTTTTCAGTTTCCAGAGATGAAATGATGATTAATTTAAAGAGGAAGAGCTATGTACCTCTTGTAAATGTGTGCTTTCCTTTTATTATCTCAACCTTAATCCTTAACCCATTACCCCACCCCCCCCACCCCCATCCCAAACTCCAGCTCCTCCTACACCCAGGCTCCTTCATGATCAGCTGTTGAATATTTCCATATCTTAGTGTTATTTACTTCAAACACTGCTCCAGCTATCCCTGTGCGAATGCTGGCAATGGAAATACTACATGAAGTCATGCAACAATGATGTGTTTTCCACCTGTTTTGTTTTGAGTTGGGAGCATGGGGCTGGTTGATTCATTCAGGCTTTTGTTTCCTGTCTGGTTGTTAGAAGGAAGGGAAATGAGACACAATGAACAATTGTTACTTCCTGTGATTGACTGGCCTGAACTCTGCCACGACAGAGCGGTCAGGACCATCCACTTGATTTAATTGGTGCCTGCGTTCCAATCTGCTGCATGTATATTTTAATCAGCATGTTTCTCTATGTGGCCTTTGGCTTGTTTGCACTGTACCTGACTGATAAAAGTAATTTAGCACTTAGGCCCTGAAATTTATTAAACCTTCTCAGTCTTCATTTGTTTTAGTGGAAGTACTTCATTGGCTGTTAAGCGGTTTGGAATGACCGGAAGTCACGAAAGTCGCTATATAAATGAAATTATCCTCTTCCATACTCACTTCCCGAATAAGAAGTTCACAGATCCTTGTGGAAGTCTGAAATAAAAACAGAAAATTATGAAAATACTCAACAGCTCTGGCAGCCCTTGGTGGAGAGAGAAACAGACTTAACAGGCTGGAGGGCACGTTTCTGGCGGAGGGGTACATGAAATAGGGCAAGTGCCCACCCCACTACCTTCCCACCCACCTCCGAGCTCACTCCCATCAGTGAGTGGGTGCTGAAATCCACGCTATTCATGTAGGTAACCTACGGTCAAATAGGCTGCACACACCATAAAACGTTTGGCATGGGCAGGCTGGGCAGGAGTGGGCAGCCTGATTTTTTTAACCTGTCTTTTTCAAAGGGCAGGAAGGAAGGGAGAGTTTAACCTTCAGGGGCTGCCCTTTGTGGATTGTAGGGCAGCTGTCCTCAGATTGAATCCACCCCCCTGCCCCCCAAACCCCCCCAACCCAGCCTTAAACCCAACCCCGCCCTGACCCTCCCTCCCTGACCATCCCAAAACCCTCCCTGCCCAACTCCCTGGACTTAGCTGCTCCAGGGATCCATGGGCCTTGGTCTTCATCGTCTTCTTGCCATCATGGCAGCACCCACCAACGTGCTCTCGGCGCTGCCAGGACTGATGGAGCTGCCAGCCATTCGGATTGGCTGACAGCTCCAGGGGGGGCGTGACTTCCTCCCCAGTGAGGGGCAGCAGTCCCACACTGGCCTCATTAAGCCCGCCCCCAGTGTGTTTTGGCTGTGGGTTGGGCCAGCGTTGAGTGGCTCCAAGGCAACTTTACTTACGGAGAGGCAAGTCTAGTCGCACCTCCTGCCGCACCCCCGCCCCCCCCCCCCCCCCCCCCCCGCCCCCCTTGTTATTATTGACCCCAATGTTTCAGGTTGATGACCTTTCATCAATACTGAAAAGAATTAGAATTCTAATAGGTTTTAAGTGGGTGAAAGTGGGGAAAAAGACTTGCATTTATATAGTGCCTGTCACATCTACTGGACATCTCAAAGTGCTTTCCAGCCAATGAAGTACTTTTGAAATGTAATGTAGGAAATGTGACAGTTAATTTAGGCACAGTAAGGTCCTACAAAAGTCAACGTGATAATGACCCAAATGACCAGTTTTTTTAATGTGATTGAGGGGGTGACGGTTATTGGCCAAGACATCAGGAAGAACTCCCCTGGTCTTCTTTGAAATAATGTCATGGGGTCTCTGACAGCCACTTGAGCAGGCAGGTGGGGCCTCAGTTTAATGTCTCAACTGAAAGCAAATGGGAAGCATTAAATGAGAAAAAGGGATGGTAGTGCAAGGCAAAAAGAGTTGGTAATGGTACAAGTGAAGAAACAAAAGATGAGTCCAGGGGAGGCATAAATGACAACAGCATAATCGCCACCAGATGTTGCTGTGCAAAAAATGATTATGACCTGAAATTGTTGAACTGTTAGGACCGGACGTGCCTAATAAAATGATGAGGTGCTGTTGCCGAAGCTTTTGTTGAGTTTTGTTGAGCACGTATCGTTGGCTGACACTCCAGCACAGTACTCAGGGACATGGCCATTTTTCACATGAGATTTTAAACCAAGGCCCTGTCTGCTTGTTCGGAGGGTCGTAATAGACCCCATGGCACCGTTTATATTTTGGAAAGAGCACCGAGTTTTTCGGATCACACTGCCTGGCGTTTACTCTTCGATAAGCATCATTCGGACAGATTGAGCATTTATACTGTCATTGGCCAGGTGGTTAACAGTGAGGTTGAATGTCTTGGGCTACAGGAAGATATAGAGCGGTTGGTCAAATGGGCAGATAAGTGGCAGATGGAATTTAGCCCTGAAAAGTGTGAGGTGATACACTTTGGAAGGAGTAATTTGACAAGGAAGTATTCAATGAACGGCATGACACTAGGAAGTTCTGAGAAACAAAGGGGCCTTGGCGTGTGTGTCCATAGATCTCTGAAGGCGGAGGGGCATGTTAGTGGGGTGGTGAAAAAGGCATATGGGACACTGGCCTTTATCAATCGAGGCATAGATTACAAAAGTAGGGAGGTCATGTTGGAGTTGTATAGAACCTTGGTGAGGCCACAGCTGGAGTACTGTGTGCAGTTCTGGTCGCCACATTATAGGAAGAATGTGATTGCACTGGAGGGGCTGCAGAGGAGATTCACCAGGATGTTGCCTGAGACGAAACATTTAAGTTATGAAGAGAGGTTGGATAGACTTGGGTTACTTTCGTTGGAGCAGAGAAGACTGAGGGGTGACCTGATCGAGGTGTACAAGATTATGAGGGGCATGGACAGGGTGGATAGGGAGGAGCTGTTCCCCTAAGTTGAAGGGTCAGTCACAAGGGGAGCATAAGTTCAAGTTGAGGGGCAGGAGGTTTAGGGGAGATGTGAGGAAAAACTTTTTTACCCGGAGGGTGGTGAGGGTCTGGAATGCGCTGCCTGGGAGGGTGGTGGAGGCAGGTTGCCTCACATCCTTTAAAAAGTACCTGGATGAGCACTTGGCACATCATAACATTCAAGGCTATGGGCCAAGTGCTGGTAAATGGGATTAGGTAAGTAGGTCAGGTGTTTCTCATGTGTCAGTGCAGACTCGATGGGCTGAAGGGCATCTTCTGTACTGTGATTCTTTGAATAATTGTGGGGCTTTGCAGTGCCACATTTGTCTACAAAACACCGGCAAACCCACTTCAAATGGAATTCATTAGATGAGAAACACGTTGGAACATCTTGGGAACACAAAAAGCGCTACGTAAGATCAAGGTCTTTCTTTTAAGTTATCAATTCTTTTAGAAGTAGCAAAAGTGCCTCCAACAATCGTGCCTACCATACCTGTGTTTATTTCAAATCCCATTTTTGGTAACCCCGACTTGAGCAGCAATGATTATTAAGCAGACCAAGTTGTGTCTCTGGCAAAAGGGAAACCAATTTAACATCTCAGTTCCCACTCCTTCACTGCTGGCCACAAACTGGGAAGTCAACTGATGGTGGCTGCCGTTTTGTTCTGATTAAGAGGCACATTGCACCCTCAGTGAGTCTACAGAGGCCCAGTATTTACTTTTCTTAGCTTACATTGGACTCCATTCCCACCCTGCCATTCTCTGGGACATTCAGGGAAGCCTGATCAGAAATATCCAAGTTGCTGACGTGATCCTTCAACTACTGGGGTTGCCCTGGCCACTATATTATTTCTTAATTCACTGACGTTGCCGATGCTTCGATTTTCATCCCATTAGTACAAGCGGCATTGCTTCAGTGCACCAGCAGCAGGGATACATCAAGAAGCAGCCTCAGGTAAGGATAGCTCTGCAATATTAGCTCTTTCAAAGAGCTGGCAACTTCAAGATGGCTGAATGGCCTTTTTCTGGTGTTGCCTGATCCTAAATAAACAGCAGAGGCACAGGATTTACATTCGTAAGTACCTATCGATTTGAAAGGATGAGCCAACGCAGGCTTTAGCAAAGGCTGCGTATGGTAGATTGAAATCCACTCTCAAGATATTTAATCCACTGCTGCTTTTTCCCATTGATGGACTTTATACAAGTTAGTCAAAAAAAAAGCTGTTTGTTAGAGGATCTCATTTTCCGAAGACTGCGTGCTCTGTTTTCCAAATATTGGCGCATTTGGATTATAAGTGTCCACACACAATAACAAATGAGGGGTTTTCCCCATTTGTCTTTAAACATACATGACTTAAGTGTCCCAATGTGTCACTTAGGATTACAAGTCAGTACTTAATCCTGTTGAAAATCAATTGAAATGGAAATTCGATAGTTTTCCTTGATAACATGGTATTCCAGTGAGAAAGTAAGTTAAAGGTGCACCTTAGTTTTTTTTTTAATATAAATGAATAAATCGATCTTCATTCAAAGGATAAAATTCTCTTCCACTGTGCTTTATAGTAGATACAAATTTAACATCTTTCTGTAATAATTTAGGGTATTAGCATTAAGGGAGCATTTTTGCCTCAAGCCCTAAAATTCCTCCAGGGACTATTACTGGTTTTAACATGCAGACATAATAGTTTTTGTTGTTGCTTGTTAGCTGTCTGTAAAGGGACATCTGCAACCTTGTGCATGCTTTGCTTACAACCCCAGTATGTCCATGAACCAGTGCTGTAAAAGAGGTATTACAGTTGCAGTGAAGGTGTTAGTTGCAGGGGGGGCATTAGTTGCAGGGAGGGTATTAGTTGCAGCAAGTGTGTTGGTTACAGTGAGGGTGTTAGATGCAGCTAGGGTGTTAGATGCAGCGAGGGTGTTAGTTGCAGCAAGGGTGTTAATTGCAGCAAGGGTGTTAGTTACAGTGAGGGTGTTAGATGCAGCTAGGGTGTTAGTTGCAGCGAGGGTGTTAGATGCAGTGAGGGTATTAGTTGCAGCGAGGGTGTTAGTTGCAGCGAGGGTGTTAATTGCAGCAAGGGTGTTAGATGCAGCGAGGGTGTTAGTTGCAGCGAGGGTGTTGGTTGCAGCGAGGGTGTTAGTTGCAGCGAGTGTTTTGGAAGAGTTCATGGCGTCAGACATTGCACAGGTTTCAAGCTAGACTGAAACTTGGCTGTCAGAGGAGAAGTGGATGGGGTTTGGGGCATTTTTGCTCAGCCTGATATTTATCTTCATCTGATGCTCATTTCCACCGAGGGTTACTAAATAAAGGTTTGGAACAAGAAGATAAAAGCAAAATATTGTAGAGCCTGGAAACCTAAAATAAAAACAGAAAATGCTGGAAAAACTCAGCAGGAGAGAAAAACAGAGTTGCTGTTCTGAGTCTGCATGACTTCTTCAAGAACCCTGCCTGATGTTGGAGCCCTCTCTTACCCCCAGCCCCTTTACTCCTCGGCACCAGATGAGGCACACATAGACAATTGTAACATTATCATTCACATCAGCTCATTGACAGATCATGGAACTTGGAGCATGTGTGACATACTCCTGCAGCTTATTTATTCCTTGGGCAGGATTTTCCAGTTGGCGTGCGGGGATGGGTCCAACACGCAGACCCATAAAATGACGCGCGGTGACATCGGGCGTGTGTCCCGGTGTCATTGCGCTGTATCGCGATGTTGCGTTCGGTGAGCACGCTCCAGAGTCGGCTGCGTACCTGCCGATACTTGAACAGCCTATTACAGTCCTTAAGGACGTAATTAATGTAACTGTTAACACTGCCCGTTCAACCTTACAGTTGGCAGGCAAGCGAAAAGGCAAAGCAGCCTTCACATTTTTTTTAGGAAACCTCATCCACGAGCGGGATGAAGTTTCCTAAAGCTTTTACTACATAAATTTTTAAAAATTTCCGAGCTAGAAAAATATGTCCCATCTCAGGTGACGCAGTTAATTAATTATTTCAATATCGATTCAATCTCCCCGAGACAGCTCCGTGCCTCAGGGAGGTTGAAGCGCTGTTTGGCACCCATGCACGAAAGAGCACTGGCCCCGACTCTCTCTCCTCCCACCCATTCGCACAGATAGTGCTACGGCTTGTGCCTTACACTGGGCCGGCCTTAATGGTCCTGCCTGCGGAAAGTGGCAGCGCAGAGCCGATCGCAGGCGGACCCTGCCCTGCTGAGCCCACCCGCCACCTAAAAAACTCAGGCCCTAGTGCCCTGGTGCATTTTTGTTCCTCAATCGACATCACAAAAATGCTAAGATAAAAGCAAAATACTGCCGATGCTGGAAATCAGGAACAAAAGCAAAAGTACCTGGAAAATCTCAGCAGGTCTGACAGCATCTGCGGAGAGGGATACAGTTGACGTTTCAAGTCTGTATGACCCTTCATCAGAACTAAGACATATGGAAATGAGACGAGATATAAGCTGGTGGAAGGGGGTGAGACAGGAGAGCTCGATAGGGCTCTATTAGCATCAAAAACATATCATCTGGTCATATTACTGTTTGTAGGAGCTTGTTGTTTGCAAATTGGTTGTTGCACTTCTTACAACAGTGACTACACTTCAAAAAGTTCTTTGTTGTACTTCAAGGTGCTTTAAGAACGTTTGGTGGTCCTGAAAAGTGCGATATAAACACTTGACTTTTGCTATCAATGACCCACTGGAGGAGTCAGAAGGATAAGAAAGTGTTGCCTTTTTCTAACTGGGCTTGTGTTATCTAACTCTGACTTGCTTCCTCCAGCCTCAGCACGCCACTTCTTAAATCAGCCAAATGATCAATGGCATTATCACTACCCCATACCTGTCTGGGGAATGGATTTTGAAGGCAACACCTACTACTTCACATCTAAAGTGCACTCTTGTAGGACCCTCCCTTCCATTAGGGCTGTTGCAAAACATTATTTACATTACACATTTGTTTTTTAATTGGCAGGTCGTTGGTAAAATCGTATTATTACCTACTTCAATCTCAGTTCAGGAAATGAAAACTTACCATCCTTTTGGAGAAACTCTGTTAAGATTTGATCTCTCACTTTATTTGAACAGCCCAGGGTAGTTAGTCTGGGAATATACTCTCAGTAAGTTTACAACACAGGATAGTTATTGTTTTGACAACACAGTAACATTAATCCAAGACCTCCATCATTGTTCTCAGGTGGAGGTAAAAGATCCCATGGGATTATTTCAAAGAAGAGCAGAAGAGCTCTCCCCGGTGCCTTGGCCTATATTTAACTCGCAGTGTCACCGGAAACAGATCATCTGGTCATTATCAGATTTGTAGAATTTTGCCAGGATATCTCATAGCCAGGGATGAAGAACTTTTCAGGCAGAATCACTGTTGACATAGGGACAGAAGAAGGCCATTCAACCCATCAAATCAATGCCAGCTCTTTGTGGAGCAATCCAGTGAGTCCCATTGACCCGCTCTAGCCCTGCAAGATAATTTGCTTCAAGTGTTCATTCAATTTAGTTTGAAATCATTCATCGTCTTTGCTTCCACCACCCTTGAAGGCAGCAAGTTCCAGGTCATTACTACTCACTGCATAAAAAAAAGGTTCTGATGGGTCAAATGGCCTCCTTCTGCACTGTAAAAATTCTGTGGAACATCCCCCACCGCCTCTCCTCCTAGCATCTCTTGACCAAAACCTTAAATCTGTGTCCCCTAGTGCTTGCACCATCAGCTAATGGGAACAGCTTTTCCCCGTCTACCTTATCGAAATCTGTCAAAACCTTGTACATCTCCATCAGGTCTCCCCTCAACTTCCTTTTCTCCAAGGAGAACAACCCCAGTTTTTCCAACCTAACCTTGCAGCTAAAATTCCTCATCCCTCGAACCATTTTGGTATATCTTCTCTGCAACCTCTCAAGGCCTCATTTACTTCCTAAAGTTTGGTGACCAGAACTGGGTGCAATACCCTAGTTGTAGCTTAACTAGAGTTTTATAAATGTTCAGCATGACTTCCCTGTCATAATGATGGAAATGCAGCAGCCAATCTATACAGTGCAAGCTCCTACAAATAGCAATGAAATAATGAACAGATCATCTGTTTTTCCTGATGTTGCTTGGCAGATAAGTGCAGGACAGGACATCCAGAGATGAGCGCTTCTTCAGAACAGTGCCAATGGATCTTTTATGTCCACTGAAAAAGGCAGATATGGCCTTGGTAAACAGGCAAAAGATGGTACCTACAACAGTGCAGCACACCCTTAATACTGTCCTGAAGTGTTAGTCAGGATTCTGTGCTCAAGTCCTTGGGTTGGGAGTCGAACAAGTGGCTATACAACTGACTCACATGCACAAAATAGCAGATAGCAGGAAACACCATACAGAGTGGCTTACTGAGCTTTGGGCTACCCTGGTCTTGTTTGTCTCTTGCTGCTGACCGAATCAGTGAGCGGTGTCTGAACCATTTTAGATTGAAACCTGCAGTCTGAATACTTTGGAAACTGACACTTGGTCAGCCATTCAGCACTAATTGGTCAATACAAATGCTGCCTTGAAATGCTGAGCAGTGCGTAGAGAGATAGAAGGAGAAGCATGAGCCTCGTAAAAAAATTAAGAGGCGGTGTCCAGTTTTATGTGCTGCTCAAATGCAAATGTAATTTGTAGAGAAGCAGCTGGCTTGAATGCAAAAATCGATCAATGGCTGGCTGCTGGGCTCCGATATGTGCAAACATTTCAGAGTCTGTTTGGATTTACTGAACAAGTCCCACTTGTTCAGAATGTCATCTACTGAGAGTCCAGAAGAAGATTGAAGTAGATTCACAGCTTAGGCCCTTGGGGAGTGCCTCAAAATTGTCAATGCTACTTCATATCTGTGAAGAAGTGTCAATAAATACAACAAAGAGAGACTCCCTTATTTTGATTTCTTTGATTTGTGTCTCATCTTTAAAAGAAAAACCCAAAGCGCCTTTGGCTTTAGGCAGCAAACGGTGGCTTGGGATCCTGCTCCTGAAAACTGCAGCAAGGCCTTGCATCTATAAAATGCCTTTAACACAATAATAGTGTCGAATTGTGTCTGTGGATGACAGTACAACTTGTCCCGAGCGTGCTCTCTCTCCTTAACCAAAACCTACATTTCCCGGCAAAGTCCTCACTCCCTTCTGCTCAAGAGCCAGGGCCCTTATTGATTTTCCCCATTACTGTCCCAGGATGGGGATTGAGACAATTCGAACTCTGTTGGCTTTGCCCAGATTTAAGATCATCCAGCCTCACTGCTGCTGCCTTCTCTTCTCAATCCCGAGGGACTGCTTGAGGGTGACCTGCTTCCACTCTTGTTCAATGGGTTGATGGTTGATTAGTCCAGTGCGAGATCTGCAGGCTCTGCCATATGCGGGGCAGGTGGTGCTTGAAGGGTCGGGTAGACGGGGTGTTTGGAGGTTTGTGCGCACTCCCTTCGACGCCTCGATTTCACCTCTGTACGTTCCCAACAATGTCTCTCGATGTGTTCGGTGCCTTCCCGAATGAGCCTTCTCCAGTTTGGTCAGTCACAAGCCAGGGTCTCCCCTGTGACAGTGGGGATGTTTGACCTCTTCTGGGATGCTTTGTGGACATCCTCAAAGCGTTTCTGCTGTTGTCCTGGCAGTCTCCTGCCACAAGGAGTTCCAAGTGGAACAGTTGCTTCGGAAGTCTGGTGTCAGGCACACGAATGACATGACATGACTGCAGGCAAGGCACGTCCCAACTAGGCCACGAGGGAAGTGGTTTGTTATCCAGGCATTGCTTGAACAGATTTAAAAGAAAACTGGTTTTTATTCACTTAATCTTATTTACCAAGAGTAAGATTTATGAAGATTCTGAGCAAATGGTTTATTGTTGTCATATAGTTTATATTACAGTAATTAAAAAAGAAAATTACCTTATTAAAGTTGCTACAGGTGAAAATTTCATTGACTACTTTGATATGAAGGACTTTATTTGACCTTTTAATTCCCAAGAGCAAGGCATTCAACATAAACTTTGTGTGATTGGCAGGATAAAAATCCCCTCTACATGTTTTGATGAGTCTTGTAGCGATCTCCTTCCACTTCAACTCGTCCTTTACCAGGATATCTTAACCCTCGCACTCCCTCAGTACTCCACATGACAAACATTCACTCCCACCACCACCGACACACAGTAGCAGCAGTGTGTACCATCTACAAGATGCACTGCAGGAATTCACCTAGGCTCCTTTGACAACATCTTTCAAACCCACAACCACTACCACTTAGAAGGACAAGGACAGCAGATGGATGGGAACATCACCAACTTGAAGTTCACCTCCAAGTCACTCACCACCCTGACTTGGAAATATATCATCGTTCCTTCACTGTCGCTGGGTCAAAATACTGGAACTCCCTTCCTAACAGCACTGTGGGTGTACCTACACCACATGGACTGCAGTGGTTCAAGAAGGCAGCTCACCACCACCTTCTCAAGGGCAATTAGGGTTGGGCAATAAATGCTGGCCCAGCCAGTGAAGCCCACATCTCATGAATGAATTTTTAAAAAAACTGCTACTGTAACTTCAAAACATCTTTGTCCTTTCCTGCCTCATGGAACCCACAAATTTCAAGACGGACTTTGACCTCAACGATAAAATATTTCTTGACTTAAGGCAACATTTAACTGTGTTTTTGCCCCGCAATCTGGGTCTTGGACTTTCCCATTTGGATTTTGATACTTAGCCCAATTCTCTCAGTGGAAAAAGATGACATGTTTCCACTTTCATAGAAGCAGCTGCATGATCCTCCTTGATTGTTTTTATATTTAGTAAGTAAAATTTACTCTCAATAAAAGCATTTATTACCAAAGACAGTGCCAACATACCTATCTGCCCTCACCCATGATTTCCTCTGTACATTTTAAGTATAATGAGTGACTAATGTTGTGTATGTCTGTGTCTGTGACTGAGTAATGTGTCTGTGAATTTACTGTTTTGTCTCACCAATTATCATTTTTCTCAGCATTTTCGCTTGTGGGTTTGCTGTGTAGAATTGATGAAAGTGGGGTTGAAGGGAAATCTAGGTTTATCACTTGAGGATCCTCCTTCACAGAGGGGGAATCCAGCTGTTGGGGTATCAGTGTGGTAGCGCCATTGTGGTTGGCCCAATGCTCCTCAGGAAGCTTTCTTTGAACGCCAGGGCTTGTAACTTCCGAGCTCCCCAGTGTCGGATTTGGAGGATACCCCTAAGATGTGCTCGGGAATCCCTCTGGGAATTCCCAGGTAAGGGTTTGCACAGCAATTGCCCAGAAGTGCACACTTCCTCTGGACAATTGCGCTGTGCTGGGAACCACCTGAAAATGCGGTTTAAATTGCAAATTCCGGATGGTTCCGACAGAGTTATACCAATAGTTACTCAGAAAAAGCTAGAAGAATTAAAACCTCTTCTAACTTGCGAGTAATTGTTCTAAAGACCCAGAACTACACCATGGGACTCCCACCACGCGCCCCCCCCCCCCCCGACCTCCAACACCCAGACCGCCTAACCTCTGACACCCCTCCCCCCGACTCCGGTCTCCGACATCTCTGGATCTCCGCCATCCCCACCACCCTGCCCCCGTCCTCTGAGCCCCCATATCCCCATGAACCCCTGACCACCCCCCCCACCAACGACCCCCACGAACCTCTGAACCCCGCGCCACAACCCGCTCGGTCCTCTGACCGTGACTCCCCGAACCTCCAACCTGCCCTTCGCCCTGACCACAGACCCCCCCCCCCATCACCCTCAGACCCTGGAACTCTGACCCAGCTCCCTTGGACATCCCCCCCACCCCCCCCACCCCCCCCCCCCCCCCCCCCCCCCCCCCACCGACACCCCCACCCTCCAGATGCGACCCACTTAGCTCAGACATTTACCTTCCTGGCGCTGGTCGGATATTACGGCCCAGATCCTTGAAAGAAAAGTCCCTTCGGCCAGAATTTTATGCTCTCCCGTCGGCTGGTTGTTAGGTGTGAGGGGAGGGCAGGGGGGAGCGTGTGGTCGAAGGGACAGGATTCCCTCTGGGTTCCCACCCGCCCCGACCTCACAGCGATTTGGCGCTGAGGTGGGCAAGGCCCCGGCTGGGCTGCCCACCCTTGCCCAAATTGAGGCCCTTGGGTGGCCAATTGTTGGCTACTCGGGGCTGTTTCCCGCCCTGCCTCAATTTTTAGGTTGGCGGAATGTTTGAGCTCGCGAGGGGGAGGGCCGGCAAAGAACAGAGTTAAATCCGAGCGGCCGGGCGGGGAGGGGGGTGTAGAGGTGTGGGGGGTGTGGGTAGGAGTTGGTGGGGGGGTGTGCTCCATCAGAAGCCCCTTTCTGAAGTCAGGTGCCGTTGCCCCCTTTAAGTTCCGGTGGCCTCCAGACCTCCGTCCCCTTACCCTTTCTCCCAGACCCCGATGCCCCCCCCCCCCACCTTCATTCCCCTGCCAGGCTATCCCTACCCTGCCCGCACTGGGACCCCTTGAACTTATCTGGGCCTCCAGTGCCCGGTCTTAGGCTCCGACATCCTCCTGCACTGCAGCGCCGTGGCTGCGGGCACTGGACTGCTGCCACCCAAACAAACTGGCCAGCAGGTCTCTAAGGCGGGGTTTCCTCTCTGTGTGAGTGAGGGGCAGAAGTCCCACCTGCAGCCGCTGAATGCCCATTCAAGTGTGAAATGGCTGCGGGGGCATTTTCAGAGTCGGCAGAAAGCGAGACCCTGCCATTCGAAAAATTCAGGCCTGAATTTCTACTACGAGGAAATGTTGTATAATATCACTGTGCAGAATATTGGCTGGGAGTAATTCAGGATCTATGAAACTATGGGGTAATCATTAACTGAGGCCATCTAAAGCTTGTTTTATTATACAAGTGGCAGTGTCATTACAGTGTCATTACAGTGCAGGCTGTGTAATGCATATTGCCTGCCTCCTGTTGACCTTGGTAGAACATGGGGGAAGTCATTCAGCCATGCGAACATGTTCAGCCATTCAGTTGAAATGTGCCTGATCTGTATCTTAATTCCATGTCCCTGCTTTGCTACATGTCTCGTAATATCCTTACAAAAATCTAACAATTGATTTTAAAATTTTGAATTGTCTCCATGCCTCAGAGCCTTTTGGGGGAGATTTATGAGCAGATGAAATAGGAACAGGATGAGGCCATTCAGCCCTTTGAGCTTTCTCAAACATTCAATAAGATCATTAAGATAAAAGCAAAAAACTGCAGATGCTGGAAATCCAAAACAAAAACAAAAATACCTGGAAAAACACAGCAGGTCTGGCAGCATCTGTGGAGGGGAGCACAGTTAACGTTTTGAGTCCACATGACTCTTCAACAGAGCTAAGGAAAAATAGAAAAGGGGTGAAATATAAGCTGGTTTAAGGGGGTGGGGGGGTGTGGTGGGACAAGTGCCAGTGATAGGTGGAGATAACCAAAAGATGTCACAGACAAAAGGACAAAAGGGTGGTGATGTTATCTAAGGGAATGTGCTAATAATAATGTGGTTTCCTCTACATTGGAGAAACCAAACACAGACTGGGTGACCGCTTTGCAGAACACCTTCAGTCTGTCTGTAACCATTACCCAAACCTCCCTGTCACTTGCCATTTCAACATTCCACCCTGCTCTCGCCCATATGTCCATCCTTGGCCTGCTGCATTGTTCCAGTGAAGCTCAACGCAAACTGGAGGAATAGCACCTCATCTTCCGACTTGGCACTTTACACCCTTCCGGACTGAATATTGAGTTCAACAATTTTAGATCATGAACTCTCTCTTCCATCCCCACCCCCTTTCCGATTTTCCACTTCCTTTTTGTTTTTTCCAATAATTTATATTGATTTTTCTTTTCCCACCTATTTACATTATTTTTAAATGTATTTCCATCCATTGTTTTATCTCTACCTTTTAGCTTTTTTCGATTGCTTCACCCCACCCCACCCCCACTAGGGCTATCTGTACCTTGCTTGTCCTGCTTTCTACCCTTAATTAGCACATTCTTTTAGATAATATCACCACCTTCAACACCTTTTTGTCCTTTTGTCTGTGACATATTTTGGTTATCTCCACCTATCATTGGCCCTCTATCCAGCTCTTCTTGTCCCACCACCCACCCCCCCAAACCAACTTATATTTCACCCCTTTTCTATTTTTCCTTAGTTCTGTTGAAGAGTCATGCGGACTCGAAATGTTCAATAAGATCATGGCTGATTTGATCTTGGCCCGAACTTCCATCCAAATATGTGAACAAGTGCTTCCCGACATCATCCCTGAACAGTCTTTATTCAGTTGTCATGAGATTTTAGCATTGCTGGCAAGGCCAACATTTATTGCCCATCCCTAATTGCCTTGGAGAACCTATCTCTGATTTTCAGGTTATGCCTCCTCATTGTGGACTCCCCACCAGGGGAAAACATTTTCTTTCTGTACACCATTAAAATCCTTAATCATCTTGAGCAACCTCAATTAGATCATTCCTTAATTATCTATGCTCAAAGGAATGCAATCTTAGTCAATGCCCTAAACATCAAATCAGCATTGACCGAATGTGACATCAAAGAGCCCTGGCAAAATTGAAGTCAACGGGAATCAGGGGGTAAACTCTCCACTGTTTGGAGTCATACCTAACACAGAGGAAGATAGTTGTGGCTATTGGGAACCTATCATCTCAGTTCCTGGACATTGCTGTGATTGGACAGCACTTGAAGAACAATCCTGAGTGTGATAATAGCTACACTTAACGACCAATTTAAGATAATCTGTCAAGCTCAAAACATGGCTCATTTGGGCTCTTGAGAAATAACGTACATTCATAAGCAGGGACCTGTTCCCTGCAAACAAAATGAATATGTTCAAACCTTGCAATTTTTTTGGATTACCAGGGAGATTGGGGAGACTAGAGTTCCCTGTTGCTTTTCCATGGCAATGCCTTGGCCAATCAGAGTTGACTTGCCAACCAACCAGCACACTTTACTAAAACAAAAACAGAATTACCTGGAAAAACTCAGCAGGTCTGGCAGCATCGGCGGAGAAGAAAAGAGTTGACGTTTCGAGTCCTCATGACCCTTCGACAGTTCTGTGGATGGGGGGATGGTGGTGGTCACGATCGGCGGGCCCGGGATTGGCCAGGAAATGGACCGCTGGCCGCTATTGGCCCCCGACCGCGATTTCACACTGGCTGGCCAGTTAACGGCCAGCTAGTGTGAAACCCGCACTGAAATGCTCAGCGCTGCTGGGATAGGGGGGTGTATAGAGGGTTGGCGATGATGTCAACACGGACGCGGGCCAGCGCTAACAGGAATCTCCCATCTCCCTGAAGGCAAAGAGCTGGCTCAGGGAGCTGAAGACTTGAAGAAGCAAAAATAAAGGTTTCAAAAGCTGAAAAAAGGTATCCATGCATCATAATCAATCACCTGAAAATTTAACTAATGAAAATGCTGTCCACAGAAATTTGTTTTTATTTCATTTCATCATGGAAATCTCATCCCGTCCTTGGATGAGGTTTGATGAAAAATGCAAAGGCCGCCTGGCCAATTCCCTGTCCGCCGACCGTGAGGGTGGATGGGCAACGGAAAATCGGAGTCAATTGTGCCGTTAATGGGCTTAATTGCCCCCTTAATTGTCGGCGGGTGAGTGCAGGATGACATAGGGACGCTCGCCCGACATCATCTCACGCTATTTTACACCAGTCGGGTCACGTGCGCACCTATCCACGAGGCATAAATTCAGCCCCTGTGTTCTAAATTGTCGTGATTGTTTGAAATTTGGCATTCTTGTGTTTGTCCTGATGAGTGCAAGATGAAAAGCTGCAGCAACATGTCTCTCTTTTCAGCAATATTCAAGTTCTACCAAGCAATCATTGTATAATATTACAGTACAATAGACAGCTATTTGTCCCTTCATGCCTATGTCAACCATTTAAACACAGCCTCCGATTTAGTTTCAGTATCAATTGGATTGAGCCAAGGATTGGAAATGGCCTCAAAAAGAGCAATGATCCTCATCTGAATCTAGAACAACAATGTTACCCTCCTGCTGCCCCCCCCCTCCCCCCGCACCCCCCCCAAGAAATGCCATTAAAAAGGACTCCAAACAGTCCCTTGAGATACAACTGGGCTCTTCCCTATTTTAGAGCAGAACTAAAGAATCCGTCCCTTCTTCACCATCTGGTGCTTCTGGAGTGTGGTAGCGGTTAGAAGTTACATGGGCTAGGAAGGAGTTCCCTTTAACCCTGATTCTTCCTGGAGCACTGAAGAAATGTGCTTTTTGTCTGTTGGCTTGAGCTTTTTAGGGTACGTTTTAGGATGTGTTATGGGGGAAATTAAATTTGCATTTGCATATGCAATATGTGGAATTCACGTGGACATCTCTGGGGCGCATCAGCTTTCTTTTGCCCAGGTAAACATGATGGCATGTTAACAGCAGATAGCTCTATTTTCTCAGAGTGTCACAGAATACTTCTAACAATTACACCACCGTGCCAAAATGTGCTTTGACATCTCAGGGCCTTGTGTATGCTGCACTCAAGAGGTGATTTAGTTCTCAATTCTCTAGCAGTGTGTGATGTGGGTCGGAAATTCTATCCTTAAATGTGCGTTCTCCAGGTTGCAGATTGATTTTTTTTAATTCAGGCTCATTGTGACCATATTTTAGCAGGTATATTTATACAGCACCTTTCATGACCTCAGGATATCTCAAAGCACTTTGAATCGAATGAAGTACTTTTGAAGGTCAGTCACTGTTGCAATGTAGAAAATGCAGCAGCTAATTTGTGCACAGCATGCTCCCACAAACAGCTATGAAATAAATGATGAGATAATCTGTTTTTCATGATGTTTGTCCTATTGTTGGCCAGGACACTGAGCAGAACTCCATTGCTCTTCTTTGAATTGTATCATGGAATCTTTTGTATTCACTTGACGTTCCTTAGACATCACCCTCACCGAGATTCCTTAGGCAGCACATTCCAAACCCATGACCTCCACCACCTAGAAGGACGAGGGCAGTAGGTAGATGGGGACACCACCACCTGGAAGTTCCCTGCCAAGTCACTCACCATCCTGACTTG
Source organism: Carcharodon carcharias (assembly GCF_017639515.1). Lineage (NCBI taxonomy): Eukaryota > Metazoa > Chordata > Chondrichthyes > Lamniformes > Lamnidae > Carcharodon > Carcharodon carcharias. The sequence goes on from NC_054474.1 coordinate 5,517,457, forward strand.
GAAATATATCGCTGTTCCTTCACTGTCGCTGGGTCAAAATCCTGGAACTCCCACCCTAACAGCACTGTGGGTGTACCTACACCACATGGACTGCAGCGGTTCAAGAAGGCAGCTCACCCCCACCTTCTCAAGGGGCAACTAGGGATGGGCAATAAACGCTGGCCCAGCCAGCGATGCACACATCCCGTGATTGAGTTAAAACTTGAGAGGGTAAACAGAGCTTTGGGTTAACATCTCATCCTAAGTTCTGACAGTGCTGCACTCCCCCTGTGCTGCACTGAGACTGTCAGTCGAGATTTTGTGCTCCATTCCTAGACTGGGACTTGAACCCACGCACAGTTCGCTCAAAATTGAAAGCTACCAACTGGACCAGAGCTGACATTGTGAAGGTGTCTCAGTGATAAAAGACTTTTGGAATATTATTGCTGCAGTTACAAAGAGCAGCAGCATGTGGGACTAAATTGGCTAATATCCTACAGTATGAAGCAAGAGGTGGCGAATTATGTTCTTTTTCATTTTATCTTCGAAACCTATGTTTCGTTTGAAGTTCCCCAGTGTTTGGTTTGTGTTCCAGAGTTTGTATCAATCACCAGCCAAATCCCCTCCCTTTGTACATTATATCAAAGATTAATTGTGACCGTGTAAATTAATTTTTTTTCTTGAAAACCTATTATGCAAAATTTAATTATAATCAAAAGGTAAATGGATTATCCTGTGAAACAAGGAAGAGAAGATTCATTTGAAATTCCTTTTGTCTGAGAACATACAGGTTCTGAACGTCACTGATGCTTCCATGCCTTGTAATAATGGCCGACAAAAAGTATTTGCTAATCTTGCCAAATTCTCTCCTTTTTTTTTGACAAACCACCAAATGAGCTTTATCTTTCTTCACACTTTCTAAAACACACTGCGGGGTGAATCGAATTGTGACAATTTGTTGCTTGCTTTGACTGAAGTTCTCCAGGCTTTCCAACTGTTTGATTCTGAAAGTATTTACATTCTGTCAGGAGAAAGAATAGCGGGGGGTGGTGATGGGCGGGGTGCAAAGACACTTCTCTTTAAATCAGCAGTCCTGTAACACAAATCCATTACAATACAATTCCAAACGGTACAGAGATCCCAGAACACTTACATTTGTGCATCAGCGTTTAATCTATAAAGAGATCTGATGAGAAATGTCAAAATGTGTTCTAGCACTGATCAGTTAAGTCTGTAGAAACGACTGAGGGTGTAACCATTTGATGGTTGGTCCAACATTAGCCTTGCATTGTTGACTCAGCAGACCTTCCAACTCTTGCCTAGCTGAGCAGGTGAAGTAAGTAAAGCGACAGCTACTATTCTACTCTTCATTAGATGAGTTTAGTAAATTGACCAGTGGATTTTCCTCTTTGTCAAAGTTACTTGATAATTGATCTAGTATTTCTTTTCCCCTCCTTCATTCTCTGCTGGCTAAGTGAGCTGCACTAAACCAAGGAGATTTCGATTCAACCTCTCCTCCATCAGTCAAGTTGTCATCATCATCGGCTGTCCCTCGGTTCAAGGTTGAGTCTACTCAGGGTTGCAAGTTTCTGCTATGGGTCTTCATATGACTGAACATGCCGATTCTCGGCCCGCAGATCTTTGCGCACATGGGGCAGGGCGTTCCATGAGTTAGTGGGATCCAGAATAAGCTTCCTTCACTTTCCTTCTCTGCCAACGCTCTGCCTCATCGGACATTAGTGTTTTGGATGGTCTCCATGATCTGCAGACTCTTGGCATGATTCTTAGTTAATGGTATGCATGACCTATCTTCCCTTAGACCGACTGTAGTCATACTCTGGTACTTGCTTTAAATTAGGTTATTAACACTACATCTAAACAGGTTACAGAGTAGGTATATTGCTCCTGAACACAGTATGTCCCATCCTCCCAAGAGTCTAGCACATAACTGACTGACGTCAGTGATACATCATCATCTACCTCACTCATTAACATATCCATTCCATTAACCTTTGACGCTACAGTTGGGACTTAAAATGTGATGCAGCTTGATGGACAAGTTGTTGCCATCCTGAACAATTGGCAGCTAGCTCCTCCCACTCATTAATGTCAATGCTGACACACTTCAAGGAGAGCTTCAGAGTGTCTTCGAAGCGTTTTCTTTGTTCTCCCCTGGAATGCTGGCCGTTTGAGAGTTGAGAAAACAGAGCGGTTTTCGGCTATCCAGGCACAGTCCATTGAAGTTGATTTTGGAGGACTTTAGCCTGAATGCTTGTGGAACTGGCTTCATGAAGGACACTAGTGTTTGTTCAGCAGTCCTCCCATTGAATTCTGAAGATGTGGCAGAGGCATTGCTGATGTAATTTCTCTAATGCTCTTATGTGTCACTGATACCCAGTCCAGCTCTCAATGCAGCACAGGAGTGTGGTGATGACAACTGCTCTGTACAGCTGATATACCCAGAAGGACCCATATCCAACCTCTGGAATCTGCTGAGTTCACTGATGGTAAAATTGAACTGAGGCCTTTAATTTCTGGAGGTGAAAATCACAGGACCATTAGATGTGAACGGTCCAGCAGGAGAGCATTTAGACCATAACAAAAACAGAATTACCTGGAAAAACTCAGCAGGTCTGGCAGCATCGGCGGAGAAGAAAAGAGTTGACGTTTTGAGTCCTCATGACCCTTCGACAGAACTACAGACCATTGTGTCTGTAACAGCCATTGTCCTGCCCTCGTCTCTCCACCTGTATTCCTATATCTTTCTCCACTTTTAATACTTCAATCATGTTTCCTTTGAAAATAAAGGACTCTGTCTCAGGTACTTCCTGAGTACCCCATACTCCATAATGTACTAATGTACTCCATACTTATGACTGAAACGTATGAGATCCTGAGGGAACTTGAGGGTGGATGTGGAGAGGATGTTCCCTCTTGTGGGAGAATCTAGAACTAAGGGGTCACTGTTTAAAAATAAGGGGTCACCCATTTAAAACAGAGATGAGGCAAAATTTTTCCACTCAGAGGGTCGTGAGTCTTTGGAACTCTCTTCCTGAAAAGGTGGTGGAAGCAGAGTCTTTAAATATTTTTAAGGCAGAGGTGGATAGATTCTTGGTAAGCAAGGGGGTGATAGGTTATCGGGGGTAGGTGGGATGCAGATTTGAGGTTACTATCAGATCAGCCATGATCTTATTAATGGCGGAGCAGGCTCGAGGGGCTGAGTGGCCTACTCCTGCTCCTTGTTCGTACGTACTCCATTCTATAAAAAGTCTCTGGAAATAACATTTCTTCTTACCAGCCTCTTGTTAGTTTCTTTGTGACTGTGTTAAATTGCTGTGTTCTGTCACTGACTTTCCAATCTGAGACTTTCCCTGTTAACTTAATCAAACTAGTCATAAGCTTTCATTTAAAAAATTCTCTCATAACGTTCCTTTTTAACCTTTCCTGTTCCAGTTGATTAAGCCTGACCTCTATCCTTTGATCCTTGTTTGAGTCAGAACAGAATATTGACAAATGAGGGTGACCTTCATTAAATAACTTGCCAGTGTGAATAACAGGCATTTGGGTGAGATTGCCAGAGGCCATGGAGCCAGACCACAAGACATCAGTGCCTTCAGGAGACAAGGGGAAAAAGTTGGAGATGGAGTTAAAAACAGAGCCTTAATTTACACAGTGTCCTTCACAATCTCAGGGTATCCCGAAGCTTTGCTTTGCACTTTTAAATTACAAGTCACTGTTGTAATGTAGGAAGCACAGCAGCCAGATTACACACAGCAAGGTTCCACAAACAACCATGAGAAAATGACCAGATAATCTGTTTTAACGATGTTGGTCGTGGGATAAGTATTGAACTGGACACCAGGGAGGTGAGAGGCATATGGATTCGATTTTGGATGAATGAATGGCACTGGTGGGAGGAGGTAAATGTGACCTGGTTCTGATTGTCCTGAACACATGTCTTCATAACAAAATGAGTGAATGATCAAAATTCCGCTAATATTGACCACTTGAACTTTGATATGACCTTTTGCAAAATGTTTTCAGCAAAGGTGCAGATCCAGATTTCAGGAGAGAGAGAGAGAGAGAGCAAACTTGCTGCATATTTGAAACCGGAAGATATTTATGAATGGGAACAGTTAGAGCTTAGCAACAGTGACTAGTGGGAGTCCCACAGGGACTCCTCGTCATAATATCAATGGTCCACGGCAGGATGCTATAAGAAAAAGGGCAAGGCTTGCTGATACAGAACCGTTCAGTGAAGCAAGCTGTGACAAGGATGAGAGATGTCATTGAAATTAACTCAGGGAGACTTTGGACTAGGATTGATGAGTGCTCAGTATTGAGAACTGCAGAGAGTAGTTGGTAACTCAGACAGAAGATAAACTGTAAAGGCACTAAAGTACACTCCAATAGACTTTAATTTGCTTCAGAATGGAACTGAAGGCAAATGTGAAGGAGATTGAAGTTACAGTGACAAATACAAAAACCCCAACTCGATGCTGAGTAATTCACCCAGGTTTTATTGACGATGCTCGTACAGTCTCGCAGTTCATGAAATAGAAAATGCTCTCTGACTGACAAGAAGCACATCTACCATCACCACCACCTTCAGACATCTCCGTGTCCGTCTTAACTCTGTCAAGAAGAAAATCTCCTGAACTATTCAAGAGACAGTTAAAATCAGTGATAGAAAATCCAACACTTCCAATGAAAGGAGGAACAGGGTGCGCTGAATGGCCTCTTTCATTTATATTGACTGTTTTGTCTCAATGTCTGAGCCTAGGAACAGGAGAAGGCCTTTAGTCTCTTGAGCCTGGATTGCTATTCAAATAAGAGAAAATGACTTGCATTTACGTAGCGCTTTCCATTGACCACTGGGGGTCTCAAAGTGCTTCACAGCCAATGAAGGACTTTTTGAACTGTAGTCATTGTTGTAATGTAGGGAACAATCAGGTCATGGTTGACCTGTGACCTAACTCCATGGGATGGGGGATGGTTTTTGGAGGCCAGGAGGAAGGCGTGGGGGGGGTGGTGGTGGTGGTGGGTATCATCTTGGGGAGGGAAAGTGCACAGGGCACCCCCCCCCCGCCCCCCCAAACAAGGCAGCCCCTCTTCCTTCCCACTATTTTACCTCAGATTGTGAAAAAGTAGAACCTCACTCACCCACCTGCCCATGCCAACCCATGAGGGTCTCTCATGTGGGTAATATAAGATTTGGTCCTGTTGGCTTGTTAACAACCTCACTTGTCCGTTATTTTTTTTTATTGGGAGTGTGGGCTGCAAATTATGGGAAACTGGCTTGTTGACATTGGAATCGCGAGCCAATGTTGTCACGCTGGAGTTTACTTGCGCGTGGGATAGCAGCAGTCCAGCCTGACCCATATATCCGCCTGTGCCCATATTCCTTAACATGCTCGGTTAACAAAAATGTATCTATCTTTATCTAACCTCATTTAAAAATGAACAATTGATCTGTTGTATCAACTGCCATTTGCAGAAGAGAGTTCCAAACTTCTACCACTCTTTGTGTGTAGAATAAGTGATTCCACTCCTGAAAAGTCCGGCTCGAACTTACTTCTGATCCTGCAACGATCGTGAGTTTCTGGATAGCCAAACTTGGTATCACTTCATCTCTGTTACTTCATGTCCTCCTTTCTGCCTTCTCACCTGCCCTTTCTTCCCATTCAGCGCAGAGTCTTTACCCTTCATCGACTTATCTCCCAATAATGAAAAAGGAGTCCTGAAAATTGAATATAAAATGAAAAATTTGGAAGCTGTGAAATTGAACATTCTACCACTAAATGGGTTTTTGATATGAATCCTCTTTTTTTTTGGTCCTTATAATTAAGTCTCATTTTAAAAAAAAATATACTCACCAAACTGTCTTGCAATCAGTTTGCTTGCAGATGAACTTCATACATGGCTAATAATTGTAGGATTTAGTATTCGAGGTCTTGAACACATGTTTAACAGCCTGCTTAAAGAAAGAGCTTGCATTTATATAGCGCCTTTCACGACCTCAGTGTGTCCCAAAGTGCTTTACTGGCAACACAGCAATTTTTGGAAGCATAGTAACTGTTGCAATGTAGGAAACATGACTGCAGTGGCCAAGTATATTGGGCCAGATTTTCGCCAAGCCCGGAAAGCTCCGCAGGCTTCTAAAAATGGCAGGCAAGATCCAGGATTCGGAAGTTCCTGCCCCCATTTCCGACAGATGCTACTATTACTGGTAGAGGAGGGGGGTGGGGCCTGACTGTCACATGAGGGAAACCCAAACTCAGCACTCATTTGAGCTGAGTGCTGCCAAATAGACTCAGCTTTCGCTAATGCCACACTATGGGAGTCACATATTTATGAAGGAGATGTGAATGCTTGTGAAGGATGGATAAGGTATGTAGAACTGTCAAGACGTGGCGTTATTTTAATCCACAACCTGTTAAAACTAAAAAAGCCTGCCTGTCTCAGAGTTGAAATAAAACTCAAGATGTGAAGTTATTTAAATCTCCAGCCTTTAAAAATTAAAAAAAAAGCCTGCCTCTGTCAGTGAGAGTTGAACAAATTGTTCTAGCATTTATAATAGCTGTTTATTGACATTATCCCAAGGCCTATCATTAATGCTTGGCCGCTTTCCACAACCTACAATTATCCCAGCAGCAATGTTGTAAGTTCATAATTTGATTGACAGCTTAAGGAGGTTATCAAAAGATTGGCTGTTTTTATGTGAGGTTATGAATACAAGTCTGTTTGTTTATATAAAGGATTAAATACTTGAGGGTCTTTTAGAGTTTTGAATGTGCTTTCATGAATGGAAGTTTTTTTTTCCACTATAGTAAAGGCTATAATAGAAATTTAGACTAGTATCTGCCCATGGTGGAAATTAGATGAGTTGGACTGGAGATTATAAAGATAAAAGGGGTGGCTGGGTTCTTGGGTTGGCATGAGTTGTTATGGGGCTATAAGGGCCATGGGGGTAGGTGGGGGGGGGTGGGGGGGGTGTCATGAGCTGGCATGCATGGAGCATAGGGAATGGGTGGGGGGGGGTGGTGGGTGCGGTGTTAAGAGGATGTGAGGGGCAAGGACAAGAGGAACTAACATATAACAGTGCAACTGGGCCAGGCCATTTAATCAGCCTGCCCCGGCACTCAGCAGCCCCTTGCAGCCACCGCTGATCTGAATCCAGGGATGGTGGGCCTGACTCCATTCTGCACCCACCCACTAAAATGAAAGTCAGACCTGATGGGGCACTTCTTCCCAAGGCAGGTGCAGTGAGCCGGAATATTTCCAGACTTGCGCTATCTGCCTCAGGAGTGAAAATCCAGCCCATTGTTTTTGTGTTATTGGTTGAGGATCAATATTGAGCAAGACACTGAGGAAAGCTCCCCTTCTTCAAAATAATGCTGCAGAATCTTTTCTGTCCGTCTAGGAGGACAGACAGGGGGATGTAATTTATTTCTATCTCCTGGCGCTGTATTTGGAATACCATCATCTGATGGTAGCTGTGTGCCAAACTGGCATTGAGTTTCTGAAGCGTGACCCTTCTGTTTATCAAGGTGAATAGTATTGATGCTGGTCGATGGAGCACACTCCACTTTTATGCCCATTTTCAACATGGAGCTCAAGTGAGGAGTAAATGCGAAATGACACACACTACACATTACTAGCTGCTGATCATGTGCTGCTCTACATCCTGGCTACTTGCTCATTTGAATATTCCCTTAAAGTCATATCAAAACAGAGGCGATAAAGGAGCTAGGAGGCAGTTTGTTGTTGATTAGGTAACAGCAGGCAAATGCCAAGCCCCAGATGTTTGCTGGTTTGTACTTACTGTTAGGTAATTTAGAGTGAACTCCCCCTTTGCCACACTTACACAGGAAGTAAACCCATTTAAGTCAATCTGCTGTTTTTTTTAAACTCTTGCCATCCATCAGGGGTGTGACCTCCAGGTCTCATTTTCCCCCTTTTATACTCTTTTGAATGTGGGGCTGAGCTCCAATGTTGATGCGAAGATTGGCTCCCTGTGCTTTAGTTGGAATTGAACGACTGAGGTAAGGCCATACATAATTCCATATTCTTCGAGCTTATTGACTGAGGTGTGGGCACATCAGTATAACTGGCAGTGGGCAGGAATGTTGGGGGATATTGAAGAGCTACCAATGTCCTCAGGACCTATTGTTAAGGGTGGGTGAGCGGGGATGGGATATCAGACAAGAATTCCTCAAATAAAGGCAATCCATTGACCCTGGATTGAAAGCGGTGGCAGAGGTGGGGGAGAGGAGGAGTTGAACTTTTCTGTGGTGCGCTACATGATCGAATATCTTGCAAGCATTCACTATCTGGGCCCACTGATATGTGATGCCCACTTTGAGCTGGTGGCTTGCTGCAAATGCCATTGGAGCTATGACTTGCACCCCACCACGCCACTTCCCCACTCCTGCCACTCCCCCCTCCCCACCACTCCCCCACCCCCCACCCTGCCACTTCCCCCATCCGTCCCCAACAGCAGTGAAAAGAGGCAGGAGAATATAATTGGGGAAGATGGTGGTAGGGGAAAGAAAGGGTGAATAATGCTATCAAATAGACATGTTACAATTCTGGTCTTGGAAGCCACAAATCGTCATCTATCCAGACATACTCTAAACCTGAGTGACTGTGAAGTAAACATTAATAAACTACAATACCGCTCAAACACAATTGTTCATGGATCAGAGGGTGAGAAATTGATCTTTAGGCTCCCGCTAATGAGGGAGATTCAGCAGGTAGATGCAATAAAAGAGCTGGGAGGCAGTTTGTATCTAAACACTCATCCACAAAGCAGATTCATTTCAAGTTATCAGACAGAAACAGCAGGCTGTAAGTCCTCAAGTGATATACAATAATGCATGAACTGTTGTGTATTGCAGGATCAGTATTCTTTGTACAGGTTTTCTCAAATTTGTTGATTGGTTAAAAATAAATAACATCTTTAAAAAGGTTTATTTGTAATTTTCAATCTCTTTTTCCACACTTACTGTCTCCCTCACTCCACTCCTACCAAGGGCCCTTGTATCTGAAGGTTTTGAGTCTGACTGGCTAAAAATCTGTAGTTGCCACTAGGCTATGTGGTAGTTTTGCCCATATTGCCATTTTTGTACAAGTCTGGGTGTGGGTAGAGGTGGAGACTTTCCTGCGTTGGGGGAGCCCTTGAAGTCCACATGCCAGGACTGCATGGAAATTGCCCAGTGTTTTCCAACATCCGATGGGCAATTACCCTGCACAGGGAACCATCCGATACTTAGATTTAAATTGGAGACCTTGGATGGTTCCGCCTGTCTTATCAGAATAGTTATCTGGGAAAGGTTAGGAGGATTCTAGCTCCTGGGTAACCATAATACTGACACCTCCAGTCCCCCACTGGACCCCCAACTACCCTTCCCACAACCCAACTACCTTCCCAAACCCATGACTATCCCCCCCACCACCCACCAACTACCCCCACGCCCCCCCCCCACTACACTCCTGACACTGCTCCCGGTTACCCTCCTGACTCCCTGCCTGACCCCTAATTGCCCGTCTACTTCCCCACCCCTGACTACGCCCCCACACCCCCAACTACCCTCCTGATCCCCTCGACAGCCCCCACAATTACATCCTACCCCCCAATTACCACCCAACCTTCCCTACTGACCAACTGGCCCTTCCTGACCCATTCTACCCTCCCCAAGGACCCCGCAACCCCTCGACCCATCCTACCGTCCCCACTGACTACACGACCCCACCGACTGACCACCCTATCCCCATCCTACCACCCTCTCTCCACCATACTAACCACCCGATGCCCCCCCCCCAACTGACCATGCTACCCCCATCCTACCACCCACTTCCCCCAGACTGACCACCCAACCCAACCCAACCCCACCCCACCCCCACCCAACCCACCCCCCCCGACCTCCATACCCCTTCACACACTTATCTTACACACTTACCACACACTTACCTTCTCCCTGGCTTCCCAAAGTAGCTGGGCCTTTAAACTTACCCGCTTTACGACAGCTAGTGCTGTTAAAAAGGGGGCGCGGATTCTTCAGCCTCGACTCTCCTGTCCTCGACTGAAGGCCTGGGGAACCCGTTGCACTGCACCATCCTCACCCGGCCCGATTCGGAAGGTTGAGCGGGAATAGGCGCAGCTGCATTCCAGTGTAAGTAAATAGGAGTGGGCTGGCAATCCGACTGCGATTGCCTCTCCTCTGAAGCTCTGGCCCCATTGGATACATCCTGACTGCCATCTCCATCAAATCGGGGGTACAAACGGGGAATTTTAGCAGCACGTTGGGTGCTGCCTTTATCGGCCGCGTCACAGGCAGTGATAACAACAGAAAGTGCTGGAAAAACTCGGTACCCCTAGCAGCAGCTGTGGAGAGAGAAACAGATTAACCATTTCGGGTCCAATATAACTAATTCTTCTTCGAAACTCCAGGGTAGTAGCTGTTTTGTTTTTAAACATGCTGTAATTGATTCTCTCCTGTCTCTTGACAGTCTTTCTGATAAAAATGGTTCCTGACATAACCTGGTCTTTTATGAGTTCTATGGTTTATAAGGGGCTTTTGGTCTTCTGTGATGCAATCTTGTGTTGGAATTTCATGCCTGCCTCTGCTGGAGGTGCAGCCTTGTGTTGGGATATGTAAACATTGTGAAATACTCATTTAACCTCTCTGAAGAATGCAATGTAAATCTCGCAATTGCACGATATCTGATGTTGCCATAAGTTTTACAGGCCCTGTTATCGTGCTGCCCTTTCACCCTCTGCTCATCAATCCTATTTAATCCACTGCAGTGAGAGAAGAAGTGCTTCCTGACATCGGCCCCTGAAAGGCCTGCTGGAGATCAGCAACCCCAATACCCAGGGCAGGAAATTCAGATCCGGGAACGTTGCATTTTGGACGGGTCATTTCCCCCTGGGTCATGAATTTAAAACAGCCAAGAGGTATTAGAGTGGCCGTCAGCTCCAACCAAAACATCACAGCCTCACAAATCTGCGGTGACCTACAAATGACCTCTTATGATTTGGGGATGGAAGCACAATCCCCAGATTGGGTTACAGTCATGCATTCCTTCCTGAAAGCAGCAAGAGCTTCAAGATGGATTTCCTCCATTGCTGTCAAGATGGTTGTGCTCACTCTGTATTTCTGGGCTTTCACTTCACGGGGTTATGTGAGGGGCAGAGAACAGCCAGAACTGCCCACTGCACAAGTGACCTCGGAGAAACCAGCAAGTGTTTCCAGGAAGTGCTAAGGGTACTTTTATTCCCAATGCTTCTCTGCAATGTAACCACAAATATACAAGTCAGATCTGGTTCGTCACTCTTCCTAGTAAATGAATGAAGCGTTTAAGCTTGTCAAGTCTCCAGATTACACTGGAGTTTCCAGGAATTAAAGATTAATATCCTTTGCAAACAATACCCAGCAATGAGTCCAACTACAGCTGGCAATCTTCCGCCTGCAGATGAACAATTGGTTTTATATCTATTTATTCTGAGCTGGGTTATGGTCCACAAGTCGAGTCTATTTATTTATGAGACATAGTTACCCTGAGAAGTTTGTAGGTGTGCAATTATTGTCACAACTGTTTGGCTTTGCTAGGCCACTGGAGAAGGCATTGAAGTCACTGAATTACTGTGTGACTGGAGTCACGTGTAGACTAGACTAGCTACAGAGGGCAATTTCCCTTCCCTGAACCTGCTGGGTGTTTATTACGAACCATGTCTTCATGGGCTGACTCTTTGTTTTTTGAGAGACCTTCAAAAAGAAAGGCTTGCATTTATATTGCACGTTCCACAACCCTAGGATGTCCCAAAGAGATTGACAGCCAATGAAGTACTTTTGCTGTACAGTAGGAAACATTGCTGCAATTTTATACAAACAGCAATGTGATAATAGCCAGACATTTTTTTCTGATGTCGATTGAGGGATAACTATTGGCCAGGACCCTGGGGAGAACCTCGTCTGCTCTTTTTTAACATCAACCTGTGCAGGCAGGCGGGGTCTCAGTTTAACATCTCCTCTGAAAGGTGGCACGTCCAACAGTGCAGCACTCCATCATTACTGATGTTGATGTGTAAGCCTGGATTTTGTGCTCAAGTGTCTGGAGTGGGGTTTGAACCCACAACCTTTTAACACAGAGACAAGGTGAAACTAACTGAACCATGGCTGACATCTTTTTGGAGTGTATGTCCAGAGTGGAGAATAAGAGAAGCTGAGATGAAGAGGTTAAGTTATAGTATATTTTAAGAATCTGCAGGAAAAAGGATAGTTATATTGAACCGGTGAGCTACCCAACAGTTTTGTTATTCTAGGAAAGAATGAATCAAAGTAAGACATGGTGCTTGACTTGAGATGGAAGAAATTACTTTTCTTGACACTCTTCTGAAATTATCTCACATTTTGCTAAGTTAAGTTATTTGCAGTATTATTGCCTTTTGCAGATGAATCAACAGTGGTCTATCTGACAGGTGCATCAAGGTACTGGCATGAAACTTATGAAAAAAATAACTCATTTAGAAAATTCAATAGGAATAAAAAGCTTGGTTCAATAAGAAGTTGTGCTGGCAGAGTCGGTGCTGATTCTGTGTCGAGGGATCTGATGTGTAACAAAAGCAACAATTCATTGTCGTGCGTCTAACACTGAGAGAGACGCCTCAAAGTGCTGGATGGAGTTGGAATGAGTAAGCCCAAGAGAAAAGCCTGTAATGTCAGCCAGTATATGTGCTGCACCCGTGCAGCTAATAAAGATGAAACAGAATTCGAGCCAAGTTGTTTGTGTTGCCAAAGCTTCTGTAAAAGTTGCAAGGGTTTTTTTTGTCAATTTAGATCTTTTGGAATTGACCTCCTGTGAAAAGGTTAATGGCTATGGGCCAATTATACTCTTTGTTTCTGACTGTAAATCTTCAAAGGTGTGACCTTTGTCACACCTGTGGGAATGCGCAGGCACCCCCATTACAGTGACAAGTGTCTGGTTAGCTTCAGCCTGCAGACTGAAATTAACATTTCTTCTCTTGCTCTTTCATTAACTTGGTAACCATGGTAACCATGCCACCATTTGTTCTCTTTTGTAGAGTTGATTTTGTTTAAATAACTCCTTCTGGATTAGATTTTTGTTGATGCACCTGTCAAATAGACCCACTGTTGTTTCATCTGCAGTCGATAGAAATGAGAGGTACATTGCGCAAACAGATTTGAAGTTGAGTGACCACTGTGCGGGTGGTGGGGAGATGTTACTCCACTACATCCTGCAGTAGGTTTTCACATTCTGTATCTGTCCCCATGAATGTGAATCACCTACATTCAACAAAATAAGGAAAATTGGATCAGGAGGACCCTATGCCCTTAAAGGGGCTTTTGCTTGAATTTTCCACAGCAATGGATCTTTATTGCTATGTGTTTGTTAGTGGTCCCACATAAATATTATTGATTTGAATTTTTAAAATTCTTTGCTTTGTTGTTAATTCATCTGCATTGTTGTTAAGTTGCAGCAAGGCTTTGGGGCTGGGTATGTCGTTCTCATGATCACTACCCCAGGGAAACCACGCGTGTTTAATGCTGGAACAGGATGCTCTGGGAATCTCCCTTTCAACTGTGTGAAATGGATGTTTCCTTGTTTTATTTTTTGGCTCAGGGACAAATTGTCGTGTTGTGGGCAGATTGCAGAATTTGGTAAAAGACATTAGGCTACTAGCAATCAAACGCGCATGACTGGAATCTATTTTAAAAAGGTAAAATAAACATGTACACAGTAGTGCAAGTGAATTGATGCTTACCATTTATGTGGTTTCCGAGAACAGTCAGTTTTCTCCCAGTGGTGTATCAGAGGTAATGCCTGCTTCTTGCTGGGAGACTAAACCAAAGACAGAGAGGAGGTGAGCACAAACACCCAGCAGCGGCAGTACACAGTGTCACTCAGAGTTCTCTGGAATTGATTCCATTCCTGTTTCCTCCAGTACTTTTTTGAAACTGAGGGTTGACTGGTTAGATACGAACATTCGAACCTACGAACTAGGAGCAGGAGTTGGCCATTCAGCCCCTCGAGCTTGCTCCGCTGTTCAATGAGATCATAGCTGACCTGATTCCCACCTATCCTTGATAATCTATACGATTCCTCCCACAACTTCCCTCAATCCTCCATTGGCAGCTACACCATCAGCTGCTCTGGAATTCCCACACTTAACACAGCCACCTCTCTACCTCCCTCTTCAACTTTAAGACACACCTTGAAACATAACTCTTTGACCAAACTTTTGGTCATCTGACCTCATATCTTCTTATGTTACTTGGTGTCAAATTTTGTTTGATAATGTTCTTGAGGAGCACCTTGGAGTAACTTACTACGTTAATGTCACTATAGAGATGCAAGTTGTTGTGCTGATAGGGTTAGATGAAGAAGATTGGGAGGAGGCTTGTTTGGAGCATTAATGCTTTGCATAGACCAGTTGGGTTGCATAGCTTGCTCTGTATTGTTATTGTGACCCGGTGTAAGTTGTGATCTCTTTTGGATTTGTCCATGAAGTACCAGACCAGCTTGGGAAGCAGGGAGTGGAACTGAGACAGGCCTGATCCCTGGACTGGTTCTTATCAACTGTCCTGCAGCAAGCTGAGCACATGCCTCATGGACGGAGAAAGTAGAGATCGTATATCACTGGCCCAACTGACGTGTCAACAGTTCACCATCAGCAAATCCAAGTGTCTGGATTGCCCTCCCCACGCACAGCTAGTTCACAGGAAAAGTGGCTGCACGAGAGAGGATGTGGAATTAAATAAATTGAGGCGTTTTTTGCAAAGTGGATAGGGAGCAACTCATGCCACTGGCAGGAGACTTGGTAACGAGATGGCAAAGATTTAAGATAATCGGCAATCGAAGCCGAGGGGAGATGAAGGTAAAATACCGCAGATGCTGGAAATCTGAAGCAAAAACAGAAAATGCTGGAAAAACTCAGCAGGTCTCAGAACATCTGTGGAGAGAAAAAAAAAGTTAACTTTCTGAGTCCGTATGACTCTTCTCCAGAGCCAAGGGGAGGTGAGCTTTGTTTTTGACTCAGTGAGTTGTGGCCTGGAATGTACTGTCTTAAGCAAATAAAAGAGTAACTTTCAAAAGGCAATTGGATAAGTCCTTGAAAAAGAAAATTGTTGGGTTAGGGGGAGCAAGCAGGGGATTGGGATAAATTCAACAACTCTTTCAAAGGAGCTGGCATAGCTACGAAGGGCTGAATAGCCTCCTTTTGTGCTGTATGGTTCTGTGAGTGGTTCAGTTATCTAACCTCCCCCGGGATCCAGCCGGAACATGGTGACAGCAAAATTAAATTTGAAATGTGGTAGATTGCAAGTAAAACATTAGAACAATTAAAAGTGAATCCATCACTGCTGTTTAGTAAAATGATTCATCAATTTTAATAGCAGCTCTTGTCAGGCATAACGAGGTGTGAATTTTGCAATCTGATTTAAAACTGGAAAAAAATAACAGTTACTGGGGAAAAACAAGTGGTAGGAAATGGGATGCAATATTCACTTGCACCTTTTGCATTTATTAAGTTTGAAGAAGCTCTGATTTGCAGCAGAGGAAATCGACATGACATCATATCAACCCCATGAGGCTGAAGTTTTTTAATCAAGACTTGCTTACATACAGCACATTTTAACATCTTAGAATCACACCTAGCCCTTCACCTCCGTGAATCACTTTAAAATTCAATGACATTTTGACTGGCAACAGTGGCAGCCAATTCCCACACAGTAAGATCCCATAAAGAGAGACAAGATGAATGACTGGTCAGTTTTCATGTTAACATCAGTCAGGTCCCATTGTTACCCAGTCTCTCAGTCAAAATGACCTCAGGAAAATGTGCAAAGCCACAGAGCAGCATCACTTCAAAGGCCCTGACACAGTTGTTACTTGGATTTATAGGGTCTGTGAAACTCAGTATGTTAAAGGTTCAATGAGGCGAGATGACCTGCCCTCATTTCATGTCCCCAAAGACATTTTACGCTCTGTTGTAAACTGCTTCGGAGCGGCCTTGCTTCCCACCCCAAAGCCCCACCACCACCGAATCCAATGCAATCCTTATGGTGTGGGCTGCAGTATTTCATTTCTATGGGTTGGTATGGCAGTTGGGTGGGTAGGATGGTGTGAACAATCTAACTGTAATTCTCCCTCTACTGCACCAGACAACAGGTGTGGGATTTTCTTTTGGTTGCTCGATCGAGTCTTTGGGGAGGGAGCCAGGAGGAGTTGTCCGCTGTACCCACTAAAGGAGGAGTCTGTTTCCCCCGTCTCAACTCGCACCAAAGTACACTTCACCTTATACTTGTTGACCTACATTAGCTCCCGGTTCGACAATGACATGATTTGAGCTTCGGGGAAAGGGTGGGAAGTGCAATTAGCAGAGTTGCTCTTGCAGAGTTCGGGCACAGACATGATGGGCCAGATGGCCTCCTCCCTGCTCTAACCATTCTATAATCCTGTGTTTCATTGTTGTTTACAAACCTCTTCTTGGCCTCGGCCCGCTGATCTCTGTAACTTCCTCTCGCTCTACAACCGCCCCCCCGGCCCCTGAGATCTCTGCACCCATCTAACCCTGGCCTTTTGCAATTCCCTGATTGTCATCACTCCACCATTGGAGCCATGCCTTCAGATGCCAATGCCAAGCACTGGAACACCTTCCTTAACCTCCTCCGTCTTTGTCACTCTGTCCCTTGCAAGACACTCAATACAATATTCCCCTGGCTCCAAGCCTTTGGTCACTTGTGCTAATGCCTCCTTATGTGGTTCAGGTGTCAGATTTTGTTTGATAAGGCTCCTGTAACGCACCTTGGGATGTCTTACCGCTTTTCAGGTGCTGTATAAATGCAACTTTGGGATGGTACGATTGACATAACTTGATGTTACACCTTGGTTTGCGGGCAATTCCCTGTCAAGTCCACAGGAAAAGTGAATCAGGCTTCCTAACAACTGCCTATGTGCAATTGTGTGTGTTCCTGCATGGAGGGAGTCAGCTGAGATCACTCCAGTCTATAGACCAGAGAGTATATTGTCTCCTTCAAGCAGTAATATAGCAACATGACAGTCCTCACATTGGAAACAGCGTTTGAGTGTTTTTACAGGGAGATAGCTGGAGTCGGGAAGGATTAGTTGGGACAGGAGAAAAAACAGGTGAATGGACAAGTTTTTCAGGAGAAGTTGGAGAGGGCTTCAGAATTCCAAAAAGCAAGAGGTTGGTCACTCAAAGAGGGAAAGGGAGAGGTGGACAGTAATTCAAAATCACGAGGAGCGTCGATTGCGCGCTGATGTGTACAGAGCATCAGTATCCTCTCAGGATCCATTTGTAAGGAGCCAGGTTAAAGACCAGGACTATAAACATGGATTAGCATTTCCCCAGAGATTCACTGCCCCTGTGAACAAGTTACAAGGTGGTAATCTAATTATGGGGGTTGGGGGCAGGTTGGAGAGGGTGGTGACTTGTTTCAAGGCAAGACTCTGGATGTTTGCTAAAGTCATTGGAACAGCACAGTCAGGTCACAGCCTGTAACTCTTTACTGGCCCTGGCAGCTTTATTTTTGCTTAAGTTTATAGTTAATAATTCTTGCAGGAGAAATTGAGTATAGTGCTGACTGTGGTAATATGCTCATCGAGGCAAGAAAGCTATTGCAAGATAACTGGTGAATAATTTGTAGTTCCTTTCAGGGAAAGTCCACATCCAATGAATATTGCAGTTTTTAATTAACTTGTTGCATTGGTAGAGTCCATTAGTTTTTTTTTTAATGCTGCATTTTAAATTGTCATGTTATAGATTACAAGACCATGAACCATCAATGCGTTTCATTCCAGCAGTCCCAGTGATTCATGTTCCTGTATTTTTCCTCTTTTTCTGTCCGCTTTTTCTGAAGGAGTATAGCTCCAGCGACGTAGGCTATTTTCTGCGATCTTGCTTCTGTGATTTTCACCCTTTAGCCTTGCCATTCTCACTGCGCTCCTCCAATACCGGCCTCTTGGGCATCGTCAGTTTTCTTCTCATCGCCATTGGCAACCATGCCTTCAGCGGCCTGGGTCCTAAGCTCTGCATCTCCTCCCATAAACCTCTCCATCTCTCCAACTCTCTGTCTCCCTAAAACCTACCTGTTTGAACAAAGTTTCCTGTTGCAGCACCTTGGCACAGTTTACATGGTTAAAGGCACTACATAAATGCAAACTGCTGTTCATTCCTCGTGTGCTAAACAGTATCTGTCTTGCGTTGGCAAGAGACCTCGTTGAGTCTCTGTGTAACCCCGAAGTCCCATTATTTTCGCTCCGTGCCTGTTAACCTGCTTCACTCCCTTTTTAAAGGCACTCACACTTTCCTGGGGGATGGTCCCATTGGCACAAAAAACAATTTTTTGGTACGAAAGCAAAACACTGCAGGTGCCGGAAATCTGAAAGGGAAATTAACAGAAAACGCTGGAAATGCTCAGCAGGTTTGGCGGTTTCTTCAGGAGAGAGAAAAACGGAGTTAATGTATCAGGCCTGTGACCTCTGATCAGGACTGAAGGAAAGGTCACAGAGCTGAAAAACTCTGTCCCGCTCTCCGCCCTCACCCCCCCACCATCTCCAGGGATGCTGCCAGACCAATCGTTTGGTACGTTGCCCCCAGTGACATGTCTAAGCCATGATTCTGAGCTATTCAACCATGGTGGGTGCAGGGTGACCCATTGTCCTTGGGTTTCACGGGATCATCCCATAATTGAGCAGGGATGACATTTTTTTCCGCATTTGCAACGTTCATGCTTTGTACACCCAGCACACTCGCCATGTGCCTTCTCCTTCCCGACCTTCACCTTATCTTCCCCCAACTCAGTAGATAAATGAGCAGAGAGGAAAAAAAATGCATTTCCATAGCACCTTTCACAACCCTGGGACACCCCAGAGCACTTTACGGGGGCAAATAAAAGTGCTTTTGAGGTGAAGATACTGTTGTGATGTTAGGAAATGTGGCAGCCACAGCGAGATCCCACAATCAGCGATGAGATAAGCGATCACATAAAATT
Source organism: Carcharodon carcharias (assembly GCF_017639515.1). NCBI lineage: Eukaryota > Metazoa > Chordata > Chondrichthyes > Lamniformes > Lamnidae > Carcharodon > Carcharodon carcharias. The sequence goes on from NC_054474.1 coordinate 5,536,476, forward strand.
GTTTTTAATGCTGTTGGCTGGGGAATAAATATCAAGATAGCGGTTGTATGACCTTATTTGCCCACCTAAAAGTGCAGGTGAGACCCTCTGACTGGTGCCTCTGACAAAACAGCATGGCCTCAGTAGTGCGCTGGGAGCGCCTGGCTAGATATCTGTGCTCAAGTCCCTAGAGTGGACCCTGAACCGACTATCTTCTGATCAGACGTGAGTGTGCTGCTAACCGAATCATGGCTAACAACTTAGTACAGACTCGTGAATCGATCTTACAGTCCCACATGGCTATCTGCTGAATAAACATACTGAGTAAATCAGTCAAAGCTGCTAAACCAGGCTCTTTAATAGCGTTTACTGTGGTTAACCTCACAGTTCTTGGAATGTTTGCTCGTGGCAGAGCATAAAGTGTAACATTTTAATATAAATAATTAGTTTTTAAAAATATGAATAATTTAATCTTCTCAAACATTCCTGGTGGATGGTGTTTCCTGAGGGGTGTTTCTTTTTGTAAATTCTAATAGTTTTTACTTTTTATACCTTTCAAGCTGCCTTACATGGATCTTTTTTTAATATTTGAATATGTTGGACTTCATATGTTGAACAGATAATAACCATTTATTGACGTGAGTGAATGATTACTGTCACGTATTCAAATTATACTCTTATCTAAAGTGAATTTTGCACAAATGATCTATCAGCAGAGTTAAATGTCCTTCCTTTAATGTGGTATGTCTCCAGTCCTCACTGACAGTTTCTGTCCTAAATGATAGCTATAATTAACTGTGTTTACATATTATATATGCATTGATAGAAACACAGGCTATTCATGCCCTGAGCAAGTATAATCTTGCAGAGCGACGGAGAATAAGAAAGCCGGAGATCTGATTACCGAATCTTTAGACCATAAGACCATAAGACTTAGGAGCAGAAATTAGGCCATTCGGCCCATCAAGTCTGCTCCGCCATTCAATTATGGCTGATAAGTTTCTCAACCCCATTCTCCTGCCTTCTGCCTGTAACCTTTGATCTCCTTACCAATCAAGAACCTATTTACCTTGGTCTTAAATACACTCAATGACCTGGCCTCCACAGCCATCTGTGGCAATGAATTCCATAGATTCACCTCTTTCTGGCTAAAGAAGTTTCTCCTCATCTCTGTTCTAAAAGATCTTCCCTTTACTCTGAGGCTGTGCCCTCAGGTCCTAGTCTCTCCTACTAATGGAAACATCTTCCCCAAGTCCACTCTATCCAGGCCTTTCAGTATTCTGTAAGTTTCAATCAGATCCCCCCTCAACCTTCTAAACTCTATCGAGTATAGACCCAGAGTCCTCAAACGTTCCTCATATGTTAAGCCTTTCATTCCTGGGATTATTCTCGTGAACCTCCTCTGGACCGTCCCCAGAGCCAGCACATCCTTCCTGAGATACGGGGCCCAAAATTGCTCACAATATTCTAAATGTGGTCTGACCAGAGCCTTACAAAGTCTCGACAGCACATCCCTGCTTTTATATTCTAGTCCTCTCGAAATAAATGCCAACATTGCATTTGCCTTCCTAACTACCAACTCAAGCTGCAAATTAACCTTAAGAGAATCCTGGACGAGGACTCGCAAGTCCCTTTGCACTCCAGACTTCTGAATTCTCTCCCCATTTAGAAAATAGTCTATGCCTCTATTCTTCCTACCAAAGTGCATGACCTCACACTTCCCCACGTTGTATTCCATCTGCCATTTCTTTGCCCATTCTCCTAACCTGTCTAAATCCTTCTGCAGCCTCCCCGCCTCCTCAATGCTACCTGTCCCTCCACCTATCTTTGTATCATCTGCAAACTTAGCCAGGATGCCCTCAGTTCCTTCATCTAGATCATTAATGTATAAAGTGAAAAGTTGTGGTCCCAACACTGACCCCTGCGGAACTCCACTAGTCATCGGCTACCATCCTGAGAAGGACCCCCTTATCCCCACTTTCTGCCTCCTGCCAGACAGCCAATCTTCTATCCATGCTAGTACCTTGCCTCTAACACCATGGGCTCTTATCTTACTGAGCAGCCTCCTGTGCAGCACCTTGTCAAAGGCCTTCTGGAAGTCCAAGTAGATAACATGCATTGGCTCTCCTTTGTCTCCTTTGGGGGCATGGCTGCATTGGGGCTAGAAATTGGTGGGAAATCACGGTTTATTTATCACCGGCCTCTCTTTTTCTCTTTAAGATGCCTCTTAAAACCTACCTCTTTGACCAAGCATTTGGCATTTTCCACCCTGATTTCTCCTTACCTGGTTCAGTGTCAAATTTTGTTTTGTCGATGCTCCTGTGACATTTTATTGTGTTAAAGGTGCTATATAAATGCAATCCTGGTGTGGGTGTGGGTGGGCACAGAGTTTGCTGAGGGAGTTTCCTTTATAAATTCTAATTAATTTTCCTTTTGGAATCGTGAAATCGCTCTGCTTATGTTTGAAAACACTGGAATTCATACATGGAAAGTGAATGAGCAGTTAGTGATGTGTGTGGATCATTCTGCTCATGTGCATTGGATAGCTTTGGGATGTTGTGGGTTCATAAAAGGCGCTATATAAATGCAATTTATTTTCTTATATATTTATGTATTATGTATTAAAATATGTACTCTCTTGCACACTTCCTGTTTGTATCACTTGATTCCTGTAACACTTCCCTTGTCACACAGAATCACAGAATTTTAACGGCACAGAAGGAGGCCATTCGGCCCATCATGTCTGCTCGCCAAATGAGCCTTATGACCTAGTGCCATTGCCCAGCCTTTTCCCTGTACCCTTGCACACTGCTTCTATTCAAATAATCATCTAATGCCCTCTTGAATACCTCGATTGAACCTGCCTCCGCCACACTTCCAGGCCATGCACTCCAGACCCGAACCACTTGCTGTGTCAAAAAGTTTTTTCTCACGTCATATTTGCTTCTTTTGCAAATCACTTTAAATCTGTTCCCCTCGATTCTTGATCCTTTTATGAGCGGAAACAGCTTCTCTCTATGTGCTTAGATTACAGGAGGATTTAGACGGGCTGGTCAGATGGGCTGATCAGTGGCAAATGGAATTTAATCCGGATAAGTGTAAAGTGATGCACTTGGGCAGGACAAACAAGGCACAGGAATACACGATGAATGTTAGGACACTGGGAAGTGCCGAGGATCAGAGGGACCTTGGTATGCATGTCCACCTGTCCCTTAAGGTAGCAGGACAACTACACAAGGTGGTTAAGAAGGCAAAAGGGATACTTGCCTTTATCAGCTGAGGCATAGAATATAAGAACAGGAAGGTTATGCTGGAACTGTATAAGATGCTGGTTAGGCCACAGCTAGAGTATTGCGCGCAATTCTGGAATCCGCATTATATGAAGGATGTGATCGCACTAGAGAGAGTGCAGAGGAGATTTACCAGGAAGTTGCCTGGGCTGGAGAGTTTTAGTTATGAGGAGAGATTGGATAAACTGGGGTTATTTTCCCTGGAGCAGAGGAGATTGAGGGGGGACATGATTGAGTTGTATAAAATTGAGGGGCATAGATAGGGTAAACAGGAAGGAACTTTTCCCCTTGGTGGAGGGATCAATAACCAGGGGGCATAGACTTAAGGTAAGGGTCAGGAGGTTTAGAGAGGATGTGAGGAAGATTTTTTCACCCAGAGGGTGCTGGGAATCTTGAACTCACTGCCTGAAAGGGTGGTAGAAGCAGAAACCCTCATAACATTTAAGAAGTATTTGGATGTGCACTGGCGATGCTATCGCAGACAAGGCTATAGGTCTAGTGCTGGAAAATAGGATTAAAATAATTAGATACTTGTTTGACCGGTGCAGACTCGATGGGTCGAAGGGCCTTTTTCTGTGCTTTAGATCTCTATGACTCTACTCTGTCCAACCCCCTCATGATTTTGAACACCTCTATCAAATCTCCTCTCAACCTTCTTCTCTCCAAGGACAACAGTCCCAACCTCTCCAGTCTATCCTCATAGCTGAAGTTTCTCATCCCTGGGACCATTCTTCTGAACTTCTTCTGCACTCTCTCCAATATGTTCCTTCCTATAATGTGGCACCCAGAACCATACACAATATTCCAGCTGAGGTCTAACGAGTGTCTTATATAAACTCAGCATAACCTCCCTGCCCTTGTACTCTGTGCTCTCATTAATAAAGCCCTGGATACTGTATGCTTTATTAACTGCTCTCTTCACCTGTCCTGCCACCTTCAATGATCTATACACACATACATCCACGTCTTTCTGCTCCTGCATCCCTCTCAAAATTTCACCCCTTATTTTATATTGTCTGTCCATGTCCTTCCTACCAAAATGCATCACCTCACACTTCTCCACATTGAACTTCATCTGCCACCTATCTGCCCACTCCACCAACCATTGACCGTTACTATCTGCTTCCTAATTTTCAGCTAATTTTGTGACAATGTTGCTACTGTCCCTTTTATTCCATGAGCAATAACTTTTCTCATAAGTCTGTTGTGTGGCACTGTGTCAAATGCCTTTTGAAAGTCCATATACACCACATCAACTGCATTACCCCCATTGACCTTTTCTGTTACCTCTTCAAAACACTCCAGCAAGTTAATTAATCGATGCTGGCTCTCCCTTATCAACCCATATTTTCCCATGTGACTACTAATTCTATCCTGAATAATTGTTTCTAGAATCTTGCCCACCACTGAAGTTAAACTGACTTCTCTGTAACTGCTGGGCTTATCCTTACAACCTTTTTTGAACAATTGTTTGCAATTCTCCAGTCCTCTGGCATCTCCCCTGAATCTAGGGAAGACTGAAAGATTATGGCCAGTTCCCTTGCAACATCTATTCTCACTTCCTTCAATATCCTTGGGATCATCTCATTCGGTCCCCGTGCTTTGTCAACTTTAAGCACAGGCAGTACATTCAATACTTCCTCCTTGTCAATTTTGATCCCTTCCAGTTAAGTTTCCTCATCTGTCACCATTGCCAGGATAGCATCTACCTCCTTGATAAAGACGGATGCAAAGTACTCATTTGATAACTCAGCCATGGCCACTTCGTCCATGTGTAAATTCCCTTTTAGGTCCCAAATTAGCCCTACTCCTCCTTTTACCACCTTTTACTATTTATGTGTCTATAGAAGACTTTGGGATTCCCCTTTATGTTGGCAGCCAATCTTTTCTCATAACCCCTCTTTGTTTCTCTAATATGCTTTTTCACCTCCCCTCTGAACCTTCTGTATTCCTCTTGGTTCTCAATTGTATTTTATACCTGACACCTGTCATAAGCACACTTTTTCTTTTTTATCTTAATTTCAGAGAGCTCTGGATTTGTTCGCCATACCTTTCTCTTTCGATGGAACATACATTGACTGTGCCCGAACCAATTCTTTTTTGAAGGTAACCCATTGTTCAGCTACAGTTTTTCCTGCCAATCTTTTGTTCCAGCCTATCTGGCCCAGCTCTGTTCTTGCCCCATCAAAGTCAGCTCTCGTCCAGTTAATTATTCTTACTTTGGATTGCCTATCATCCTTTTCGATCATCGTTCTAAAGCGGATGGTACAATGATCACTGTCTCCTAAATGTTCCCCAACTGACGCTTAATCTACTTTGCCCACCTCATTTCCAAGAACTAGGTCCAACAGCGCCTATTTTCTTGTTGGATTGGACGCATACTGCTGTATAAAATTCTCTTGAACACAATCTAGGTATTTTTCCCCCTCTCCATCCTTTACACTATCACTGTCCCAGTCTACATTTAGGTAATTAAAGTCCCCCATTATAACTACTCCTTGTTGCTAACATCCCTGTTGTAAAGCCACGCTTTTTCATAGGAGAGGGAAGCTGAAAGTAGTCACTGTGTTCTGCCCCTACAGGCACTGTTGTCACTGAATTCACCATCTTCGCTTCTGCCTGACAGCTGATGAAGAACATCAGTCAGGTGTGGCTGAACTAGGGGGAAATCATTCCGCTAAGGTGTATTTAGGAATGAAAGGCAGTCCGACACACACCACCCTCCTACATCAAGCCTCTGTGCTCAATGTTTTGATAACTGCAGCAGCAGCGATGTTGTTAAAGGATAAAAATCTTCTAGTTTTCTTCCCTGTATTAATAGCTAGGCAGCACAGTTGTCATCAAAACCACAGAACCCCATAATGTGAAGCTTTACAGTCAAATCTACTTCGTTATATTTTTGCGCACAAAGTAAGTGCATATTATACTTGGACACAGTCAACTGACATGTACACACATGTGCCTTGTGCACATGTTGATTAACGTTGTTTGTGCACCCGTGAACATAGTAAACACACTTACACAGGCACCTTACATGCTCCGAACTTCTGCAGAGAACTTGACTCATCTGAAAATCTAAGGGACCTAAAGCGCTCTTTCCCTTAAAACCTTTCTCCCTATGTAGTTGAGGCAAAGTGTTGCTGCAGTAATCGGCCAAGGGAGGCGTGTCACCATTCTGCTTGCTTGGCAGTGTTTTCATGGCTGGACTGTAAACGAGGTTGGTGTGATGCCATCATCATTTTGAACACATTCATGCCCAGGTTGAGAACCATAACCTCCAACTGACACTTCCCTGGGATGCAATGGAATGAATTCCACTCACCAGTCTTGTCTATTGTAAAATCAATGTGGCTTTAAGCATATGAAGAACATGCGTTTCTATAGTGCCTTTCACAGCCTCAGGACGTCCCAGAGTGCTTCACAGCTAATCAAGTACTTTTGAAAATGTCGTGTTGGAGAAAACATTTGAATATCTACAAAAGGATGATTTTGATGGAAGCTTCAGTCCTCATATAGTCCTGTCAGGTTTCTGTGTTGTCCCTAAATAAAAGAATTGATTTCTGCACATCTTCCAGCAGTTTTCAGGCTTAGATGTTGGTGACCTTTGAGCCTAAGTGTCCACCTTTCACAAAAGGATAATAGTGCAGATGAAAACAGAAAATGCTGCAAACGCTCAGCAAATCTGGCGGTATACGGAGAGAGAAACAGGGTTAGCATGTCAGGTGTCTCATCCTCTCTCAGTTCTGATAAAATGTCACAGACATGTCCTGAACTTTCAGAAAGATGGAAGGGCTCCACTCCTGAGCCAAAGCTAAGCCGGAGCCCAGAATCCAGAAGTCCTGCCCCCGAACCCGGCACCCACCATTTTCACCGGGAGCAGAACGCATTTTGCTCATATGTAGTTCACGGAGGCAGCTGCACATTTAAAAGTGCAGCTGCCTTCAAACAAAAGCAATTTTGGTCATCAAAGTTTCAGAAACATTGTTCTTGGGATTTAGTCATTTGAGGAAAGCGTCTGCACTTATTAGAGTTCTTTGGTAAGGTAAGGTGCCCTTTTGGAGAGGTAAGATATCCCTTCAGAAGAAGTCAGGACTCCTTTGGGGTTGTTGAGAGTAGACATGAATGTGCATAAAAAGTGGATAAGCTCTGTGGAACTGTCAAGCTGTCAAGTCATTTAAATCTCCTGCTCTTTAAATTTTGAAAGGAAAAACAGCAAGCCAAAGTTGAAAAATATAAGTGCTTGCAATTTTACTAGATGCTTGTCCACATAAGCCTGATGCTATCATTATAGTATTATTTCTGCTTGGCTGCATCCACAACCTATCATCACAGTGGGGGTCCTGTAAGTTCACAGTTTGATTAACAGCGCAAAGGTATTCTTAAGAGATTAGCTGTCTTTGATGTGGGGCTATGAATACAAATGTTTATTTTTTATAAAGGATTAAGTACTCAAAGGAAATGTTTTTTATATAAGGGAATTGGTACTTGGAGGGATTTATACGTATTGAATGGGCATTTATCAATGACACTTTTTTTTTTGATTAATAAAATCTAGTCAAGTTCCAAGTATGGAACTTATATTTCATCTCATCATAGCTCCTGAACCCTGCCAGTTGTGAATACTGGGTTAATTGGCTTGGAAAGTGTAAAGACAAAGGTGATGGGAATGGGTTGGAATGAGTAGGCACTAAGTTGGCATAGGGACTATAAAGGGCTATGGTGAGGAGTGGGGGAGTCATGTATTGGTATGAGGGCAATAGAAGCCAAGGGGATGGGTAAAGCAGCATAGGTTGGCATGGAGGGTATGGGAGCCATTGGTGGTGGGTGGAGGGTCATATTTTAGTAAGGAGGGAATGAGGGGCCATGGTGGCTGTGTAGAGTGGCATAAGTTCACTTGGAGGGTATGAAGAACCATGGAGGGTGGGTAGGGAGCATGTTTTGGTATGGATGGGGCATATGGCGTGTATGGGGGAGGGGCAGGGGGCAGTGGCAGAGCACTTAAGGGCTGTTTTGTGCTGTTACTGTTTCTTTACAACCGAAGTCCCAGAACACTGAGGTGGGCCTTTTAACCGGCTTGCCTCGGAACCCGGCAGCCTCTGGGGCTGCCTCCAGACTCTTTCCAGGGGGACAGCGGGACTGACTCCAGTTAGTGGCCATGCTCCCCCCCCTCCCCCCCACCAGATCGGAAACCCAACCACTCGGGCACTTTCTCCCCAGTCAGGTCTGGGGAGTCGGGAATTCTCCCAACTCTGCACTCCCGAGCTGGGAGAGAGGATTTGGGCCTTTACTTCCGTCTCCACAGATGCTGCGTGCCCTGCTGAGCACCTCCACCTTTTCCCTGCCCTGTGCGCTGCCCACCTATAGCCAATAGAAGAAGGCACGTTTCCTGTGCCACCAACCTTTGCTCTCGAGAACGAGTTGGGCGTTGCTAATAATGGCAGACTGTCAACAGAAGAAATCTCTCAAACTCTGCAGTGCTTTAGGTCAATGTTGATGAGGGAAGGAACAGAGCTACAGGACATTAAATGAATGATAAATGAAGCCGAACACAAAGAGTGGCCTGTCACTATATATTTCAATCAATGATCTAATTATAATTTGCAATGATTGGTGCCCTGATGTAATAGCTTCAAGGGACCTCTTGGAAGTTTATCTGGAAACTTGGTGTAGACAGAGAGATTGTTGATGCTGATTAGTCTGAGAAGAGCAGACAACTGCTGTAGGTTCCAGGGAGGCTGCAATGTATCCCTCAATAACTTGAAGAGACAACGAACACAGTCTGAAATATACTCTGCCGATTAACCTCCCTCCACTCGTTCAAACTCTTAGCCAACTTAGTTTCTTGTTTTTTTTTCCAAATGGTTCTTTCAGCCAAGTCTCTAAATTGTACAACAAGCTCAGACATGAATTATTGGCAGGTTAGTCACATCTTTGTCAACCTTGTGGGGACATTATGAAATCTGAGCAAACAGATATGGAGTGAACTTTTAACCAGTTTAAATATCATTGAATGTAAAGTACTCACAGTGCAAATATTGAAATAAGTAAGTGCCCATTGTAAAGTAAAGAGTCAAAAGCTTCATCCAAGGGCAGCTAAAGCCAGTTCTGCTCTGCTGGCTCACCATGTCCCAGCCCATTCCTCAGTGGCTCATTTTGAACTTCCATTTGTGGCAGCTGCTGCATTCAGCAGACTTGGCCCGGAGCTCTGGAATTGCCCCATAACCTCTCCATCTCCCCGTCTCCACCTTTCAAAAGCTCCTTAAAACTCTTAAACCAAGATGGGACAGCCTGCAAACACTCTCCGTCTAGGCCCAATCAGGATTTTAAAAAACACATGGGGGAGGGGCGGGGGGTGCGGTACTAGTTGGCCGTTGGTATCACATGACCACACTCCAATGTGTGTGTACATCCAAGGACCAAACGAACAATGACACAACAGCTATGTGGCAAGTTGTATTTATATCCGCTTTGCAGAACACCTTTGGTCTGTCCGCAAGCATGACCCAGACCTCCCTGTCACTTGCCATTTCAACACTCCACCCTGCTCTCATGCCCACATGTCCATCCTTGGCCTGCTGCATTGTTCCAGTGAAGCTCAACACAAACTGGAGGAACAGCACCTCATTTCCTGACTAGGCACTTTACAGCCTTCTGGACTGAATATTGAGTTCAACAATTTTAGATCATGAACTCTCTCCTCCATCCCCACCCCCTTTCCGATTTTCCCCTTCCTTTTTGTTTTTTCCAATAGTTTATATTGATTTTTCTTTTCCCACCTATTTCCATTATTTTTAAATGTATTTCCATCCATTGTTTTATCTCTACCTTTTAGCTTTTTTCGATTCCTTCACCCCACCCCCACCGCCACTAGGGCTATCTGTACCTTGCTCGTCCTGCTTTCTACCCTTAATTAGCACATTCCTTTAGATAATATCACCACCTTCAACACCTCTTTGTCCTTTTGCCTGTGACATCTTTTGGTTAGCTCCACCTATCACTGACCCTTTACCTAGCTCTCCTTGTCCCAACACCCCACCCCTCCCCCCCACCTTTAAACCAGCTTATATTTCACCCCTTTCCTATTTTTACTTAGTTCTGTTGAAGAGTCATGAGGACTCGAAACGTCAACTATTTTTTTCTCCAGCGATGCTGCCAGACCTGCTGAGTTTTTCCAGGTATTTCTGTTTCTGTTTTTGTTTTGTATTCATGTCACGTGGGTGCCCCAGTGAGGCTGTGTGAAATGGTATGCTTCAAACTCACCATGTCTGTCTCAGCCTCACTACGGGGGAGGGGGAGGGGGGGGCGGGGGAATAAATGATATCTGTGTAATTTTGCCCTTCAAGTCGCTAATTACTCTTGTAACTAATTGTATACACAATCCTTCCCTCTGTGCATTGTACCAGCATCATGATCTGCTTCGTGAGAGCTCAGCATTGTTTGTGTTTATAATGAGGTGTGTACTGTGGTAAAAGGAGATAATAACTCGTTTGTTTAAAAAAAAACCTGAGCTTTCTAATGTGACACAGGCGGTGTTAACTCAGTCATGTTCCACTGAACTTAGCCAAGAGTTTACATGTTTCACCCTTTCAAACTGGAGAACAATTTCAGACTTATAACAACAGCTTTCATTGATATAGCACCTTTCTTGGAGTAAAAAAACACCCCAAGGTGCTTTACAGGAGTGCCATAAGATACAAATTATTGACGCTACGCCACATAAGGAAAGATTAGGACAATTCAACCAAAAATTTGGTCAAAGAGATGGGTTTTAAGGAGTGTCTTAAAAGAGGAAAAGAGAGGTGGAGAGATTTAGGGATGGAGTTTCAGAACTCAAAGCCCAGGCAGCTAAAGACACAGCCACCAACAGTGAAGTGATTAGAATCAGGAGTGTTCAGCATTAAAGTTAGGAAACTCAGGGGGTCAAGAGGAGGTTACAAATCTGTTATTAGTAGCAGTGGTGGGACCAACAACATGTAGAGAGTTGCACAGCAGGTCAGTTAGTATCTGTAAAGGTATAAGACAGGTTTGCGCCATTCATCACAACTCCTAGGCCGGGATTTTCCATGCCCGCCAGCGATGGGTGTGTTTGGTGGTGTGAGCGGACAATATGGCGCGATCACTTTCACAACGGCGCGAAACCATTTCACGATTGTTCTCTCAGCCCATCGATGGCTGGTCATGTTTCCTGCCAATGGACTCGGGAACCTGACTGTAATACATCAACATGTCAAGACCAGCCCGCCAAACTCATCCCCACCCCCCTCTCTCTGGATCGTCCACTCACATCGGCAGGAAAACACACCAATGTTTCACAACAGCACAACGAGCTGCACTTCGCCCAGGACTTTAAAGTTTGTTTGTCTACCTTGCTTCAGGCAGCACTCACAGTCATCAGTGCCAGGCTTCACAGGCAGCACCACATCACTTTTAGGGAGGTTCACGGGTAGGTCTCTACCTACCAGATCAGCCATTTGTGGGTGACTTTTCAATGGCTACAGGGCTGGGGCTTGCTTGGGGAAGGGGGAGAAGTGGCCTCAGGCAAGGGAAGAGGTTTTAGGGTGAGGGCTGTCCTGGGGAAGGAGGGTATCCCAGGGTGTGTGTTGGGGCACATGATGGTGAGGGGTGAGGAGGCAGTCTCCAGAGGAGATGAGGCCAGATGGAGATGTGAGGGTGTGTGTGAGAGAGAGTGATTGGTGCTGGCCCTTGAGCTGGCAGTGAGTGAGATGCCAGTGAATGCATAATGGGCTTGTGAGATTAGAGTAATGAGATAAAAACAAAAACAGAATTACCTGGAAGAACTCAGCAGGCCTGGCAGCATCGGCGGAGAAGAAAAGAGTTGACGTTTCGAGTCCTCATGACCCTTCGATGAAGGGTCATGAGGACTCGAAACGTCAACTCTTTTCTTCTCCGTCGATGCTGCCAGACCTGCTGAGTTTTTCCAGGTAATTCTGTTTTTGTTTTAGAGTAATGAGATGGTTGCCTTACCCTGGTTTCACGGATGAGATCATTCATCCTCTATCTACATTGGATGGAAAGCCCCTTCTGTGCAGCATTGGCACTGATCACCACTGCCACTGCCTGCCATGCTGGATTAATGATGCCGCTGGCCATCCTGTGGCCAGAGCGGGGGTAGAGGACATCACGGCGGGCTTCCACGGTGTCCAAATGGCATTCCAGTGACGCGTCGTTAAACCTGGGAGCTGAAGTCTTCTTGCCTTTCATGGACAACTTCCCTGCAGCAGCCCCGGGCTGGAAACGCTGAGATGTAGCTGCACGCGGCTGGTGCCAGGTGTGATGAAGCAGTGAGGTGTTGGTGTGGCTGGCAAATGAGGGCTCGCCTGCCATGGAAACGGTGTGTTTTCTGGGACTGCATAACTAGTGCGATGGGTTTGGGTCGATACAGCGTGAAGACCCACCATCGTGGCCGGCAAACCTGGGACGGTTCCGAAAGGGGCATTTACGCTGCTGACCTCTTTCAAGCGTTATTGGGACAACTTGATATCACCCCTACAGGTGTAATTAAAGTAAGTGCGGATTAGAAGCTTTCGTAATTTGTGAAGGTACTTTTGCAATGCTGTCCTGGAGGTGTCTGTAGGAGATGCTAATCATAATCTTGGGGGGATAAAAGTAGAGGGGGAGAAATAGGCAGATACTCTAATCACAGAGAAAGGGATTTACTTATGTCCTGCTCAATAGGCAATGATCAGATGACATCAGCAAGACACTGGAAAGTTATTAAAGGAACATGCAACTAGTTAAGAGGGTGAAATGACATGGGAGAGGTGGAGAGAAATAACAAAAAAAGACTTTGGAGAACTAGGCTATAACTTGTATGGTAAACATCTTTTTGTACTACTGACACACGCTTTGTTATTGAATTTTCTTTCTAGAAATCAAGAGCTGGTAAATAAGAGGATGCACAGAATGAAAGCAGAGAACCATTTTTCATATTATCTAGTGTTTATCAATAAAATTGATTTTTAATTTGAGGGCATAAAATGCTTTAGATTTAATTGCTGGAACTTTGGTATTGGATTGGGCTGAATTCGAACAATTGGCCTATGGCTATGAAAAGCTGTGTGATGTACCCCATTTTCAAAACCAAAATTTCAAGCTGGAGGTCTCGTGGTTTAGAGCTTTGAGAAACAGGGTACTGTGTGACCTACTGAGAATATTCAAGGGGGATGGGAAGAAACTCCCATTCATCCATGGGGATGTCTGGTACAAGGAGGTTTTTGGAGAAATTGCTAGGAAAACCTTTGTGTTGGCTGTGTAATCCCAAATTAAGGAATAATAGGTCAGCTCCAATAACACCATTTTAGGTGATGGTGTAGTGAAATTGTCACTACACTAGTGCTTCTGGGGACCTGGGATCAAATCCCACCACAGCAGATGGTAGAATTTGAATTCAATTAAGTCTGGAATTAAAAGTCTAATGGTTGTGAAAAAAAAACCCATCTGGTTCATTAAAGGAAATCTGTTGTCCTTATCTGGCCTAGCCCACAGGTGACTCCAGACCCACAGTAATGTGGTTGGCTCTTAAGTGCCCTCTAAACAAGGGTAATAAATGCTGGGCTAGCTAGTGAAACCCACATCCCAAGAATGAATGTTAAAAAAAAAACTGAGTGATTGAAGCTTGTGGTATTGGTACTGAGTGTTGTATTGATTAATGTTTAAGGGGAAAAACTAGATAAACACTTGATGGAGAAAACAACATAAGGTTACTTTGATAAAGTTAGGAGGGAGGGGCAGCATAAACCAGTTGGGCCAAATAGCCTTTTCCTGTGTTGTTAATTCTATGTAAATTAAGCTGACGCTGATGTTGGCATTAAAGATATCTAGGCTAGGAAGGAGGGGGGGGGCGGAGAGAAGAGAGGAATTCGCCATGGTATTCAGCGATTCATTTCCAATCCCTTCTAATTAGTGCACAGCAATAGTGCTCTTATCTCACTCTGGTTTTCATGCAGCCGAGGCTTGGCATGGATATGTGGGCAGATTTTCCAACAACTGTTGTCCTTGGAACTGAGTTCTTTCTAAGTTTCACCTTTCTCCTTGTTTAAATTAAGGCTGCCTTCCCCTCCCCTCCCCACCCCATTCCACCCCACCCCACATCACATGACCTTTGCATGATCCTCCCATTGGAGAACTGCTTCTACCATTAAATATTTACTCAACATTACTGTACACTTTGGTGCCTGAAAGTTCTTTGATTAATAAAAATCTAGTTTCCGACTGTTTTAAAGAAGTTGTTCTGAATCTTTTCCTCTTTCTGTTTCCACCTTGTTGATTTTTAAAAACAAAAAAACTGCGGATGCTGGAAATCCAAAACAAAAACAGAATTACCTGGAAAAACTCAGCTTGTTGTTGATTTTTAACCCTGCCACCATTCAAAGCTGCCCAGATCGCTGCCCGAAAGACCCATTCTACCTTCAAGAAATTATTCTCTGTGCCGTACGTGTATTTTAACAATACACGTTTTGTAAAGCCACTTAAACGTCCTGCTGCTTTAGCTTTGCGCTGTCAACTTGACTGGATTCCATCAAAACCTCGATCATGATTGTATCTCAAACTAGCAGCCTTCAAGGTTTTTGTTTCAGGATGCTTATCTTGCCCAGTTTATTCCAAATTTACAACTCCGACCTCCCTCTGACTCTGCCACTTTCCTCGCCCCAAAATGCCTTTCTAGTAGTCTTTGCTTTTGGCGATATCTAGCTTAGCTGCGCCACCCCATCAGAAAATTAACACAAGTGTAAACAGTTCTACATCAGTAACAGTTCCCTTGAGATATCTGCACATTTTGCTCTGTTCTTCCTTTTCCTTTCTTTTAAAAAAAATTGTTTAAGTAAACTGGGTTTGTCTTCTTCGATAAGGCTATCTTGAGATGATCTGTTTAAAGTGTTTGAGATTATGATGAGAATTTACAAACTAGATAGAGTCAAGTAATTCATTGTGGTGAAGGGAGTAGAATATTAGAAGAGATAAGGTTAAAATTAAGAGCAAGAAGGAAAGTTCGGCAAGACAGAGTTCTGAAACTTTGGAAGGTCAAAGTAGTAAGGCCATTCAAGTAGCATCTGAATGTGTTTCTGGAGAGAGAAGAGGTTGCAAGGTATGGTGGGATATGAGTAAGAAGTGTGATCTACCTGAGAGAGATAGGGTGATGCCTTTCAGCCTGTTTAAAAAAATCTTGTGTATAGCTTGACATTGATGCAACTTAAGAAACAATTGGTAAAAGGAAAGTAAATATTTTAGAGGGACCAGTGTGTTTCTGAATAAATTTTTTCCAATTCTTTTGTGTGTGGGACAGGGAAGAGATAAGAAGTGGAAGGGCCATATGTCAGTTTGATCATGATAGCATGTCAAAGTACTTGCGATATTTTTTCATATTTGTATAAGTATCATGTTGGTGCATCGAACCACATGTCTTGATGACCAAGCTAAGTGATATATTGCTGTAAAAGGAGACACGTCTAATCTTTTTGTCTTGCATTCATCAGGACACTCACAAGAATACAAATATAAGAGGGAAAAAAACAAAATTTATACTGAATGTGAAGAGAGTGCTGATTGGTTGGCAAGTGGCGTTGCCATGGAGAATGCACACTGCTTCTCCATGGCAACCCCACTTGCCAACCAATCAGCGCTCTCTTTACATACAGTATAAATTGTTGATTTCCTTTTGTATTGGTATTCTTGCGAGTGTCCTGATGAGTGCAAGACGAAAAGCTTAGACGTGTCTCCTTTTACAGCAATACCCAAGTTCTGTGTTATCAAATCACCAACTGATGTATTTTGATCCACCAGCATACCTTGTATTTGAATATTTGAAAGAATGAAGACAGTGTTCCTTTTAACTAATTTACTGGGGTAGGGGAGAGGGCTCAATTTGCTCCACTATGGAGTTAGGGGGTGGGGGATGTTTAGAAGGAGCTATTGAATGGGGACTTTCTCACGGTGCCCAGTATTTGTCCAGCTGCTTTGTCACACTTTTGTTGACAGTGGTTTCAATCTTAACTGGATGAATTTCTCCAGTACTGAATGTCTGCCAATGCAGTGACAGTGGAGAGGTTGAGACCATTGATGGAGAGGTAGAGCTGTGTGTCGGCAGCATGTATATAGAAGCTGACACCAGCTCTTCAGAAGATGTTGCAAAGAGGGAACTTGTAAATAAGGAAGACGAGGAGACCAAGGGTCCTGAGGGACCCTGTAAGTATCGGTGTAGCAGTGATAAGTGAAATCATTGCTATGTCCCTCTGGTTAGGTAGGGAAAGAACGGAATTAAGTGAGGGCAGACCCAATCAGCGAGATGATGGGAGAGAGGCCCTGGAGGAGGATGGTGTGGGTTCACCACCTAGGGAACATTTAATGTTTGTCCACTTCCGTGTGGGTAGGAGTTATGCACATAGGCACAGATCTTCATTAAGGAACCAAATGAACATTCATGGCCAGTACCATTTGCAGAATGTGGAAGGGATGAGAGAATAAGAAAAGAGCCTTTGATAAATTTATTGGATTAATGGTAGAAAAACTAAAATGTCATCTCCTGAAGGCAGGATTTGCTAGCAACCCTTCGATCCCCCACTCAGTGATTCCTCATATGCTGAGTCATTGCTATAATATTCAATTTGTTGCCATTGCAGCCAAGTCTGGCCCTACCCTCATCCAACATCCAGATGTGCACCCCTTCCTGTAAAAAAATCACATGAGAGTCATCAGGGGTGGAATCTGCTGCTCTCACCGGTGATGAGCTTGGAGGTGGGAGGGCCATGTAGTTAGGTGGGGTGACGGTGCCCCTGAATCCCACCACCTTTCCACCTACACCAGAATTAAGTTCCTTCCCATCCCAGCACCAACTGAGGTTCTTAGTGGTCAATTAGTGACCGCTTAAGGGCCTCATCCCACCCCCTGTGGGATTAACCGAGCTGCACGTGGGCCTGTCGCTATGGGGCAGCAACGACAGGTGCAAGTTCTGTGTGACCTTAAGGTGCGGATCCCTTGATCAAAGGCAATCAGTGCCTGATTGAGGAACTGGATATCGGGAAGGTGGGCGTGGGGCCTGCTGTGAGCCTCCACCACCCCACCCCCCCGGCCATTACTTCCGACACCCCCGCCCCCTCTCCCTGTGATCACCACATCACGAAACACACCCCTCCCCAACCCCCGCACCCCCACATTGTTTACCTGTAGACTGTGTCCTCCACGATCCTGGGGCTTTGGGAGTGTCTTCCTGTAGCAGCCACGGCCTCTTCCATGGCGCTGTTCCTGGCAGCTCTCACTAGGTGACACTTCTCCGTGCTCCCCAAAGAGACAGTGTGGGTCTCTCGCTGGCTCTGTAGCCGGCAGGCAAGTACCCTGACGCCACAACAAGATTCGGTCCAAAGTGTGGAAGCTTGACTGATTTCCTTCCCCCGATCCCCAAGCCCAGGGGCACAGAAAGTAATTGTATAGTGACAACTTCTGAGGAACTCCCAGCACAGCACCAACCCAGCACTGAACTGTGCGCCTTTCATGATCTGTATAGCCCAGGCCTACATCCATGCTGCTTGTACCCAACTAAGCTATGGAGGAGCAATAGGACATTGATCTCTGCTTAAGGATTCATCACAAAGGGCGATTCTGGCCTCTGCTCTAAATTCTGAGTGACAGTGAATGGAGGCTTGAAGCTTCTATACAAGAGGGGACAATGATACTGTCAGTCACCTCAACCAGTGCTGGGCAAACAGATTAACAAACTTCCCAGTGCAGGTATAAGGTCTGTTGTTTTATCTGAAGATTAGTAAGGGAACAGGAGGGAAAAGCATTAAAGAAGGGATTAAAGAGGGTTAACAATGACAAAGGAGATTTGTGGCATAGTCCTATTTAACATGAAATGACTCTTTGTGCTGAGCCTCAACTCTGCAAATTCAACCCTCAAGTATCTGGAATGAATTACTTTTTGACTGAGTTTGGGAATGAATAGAAACAGTGAACGTAACTCAGGAGTTCAACTGTTCTGTCTAAAGGAAGAGTGTAAATCTAGGAGGATTAGCTTTCTGACCTGTTCTGGAGGCATGTTGGAGCAATGTAGCAGTTGTCTGCCTGCACATTGAAATGCTGGTGCAGTTCCATAATGGGAATAGCGATGGGTATTCTCATCTTAGTATCTTTATCTGCTCCCCAAGGATTTTGTTGGCAGACTGACCTGTTCACGCAAAACAATGTAGGCTTTGCTAAATGGAAGTGAGTCTGGAAGAATGTGTTGACAGATGCTTCTTTCAATGCTACTGTTGGGTATTGCTTCCATGTTAAACTATATTGATGGGATTTAGCTATTGTTCCCCCAATCCCCTCCCACACCTCACACCCCCTCACCAACACACACACCCTCTCCATCCACATCCCCCCCCACACTCCACACCCCTTCCCCATCTCACACCCCCTCCACACCCGCTCCACATCCCACATCCCTTCTCCACTCCACACACCCAAACCCCCTCCACACCCTACACCTCCCCCACACCCCCTCCCCCCCCATACCCACTCCCCACCCCACACCCCCCTCACCCCATATCCCCTCCATACCATCGTCTTGCGAAGCCCTAACTTGAAGACCTAATCATGAGAAATTTGTATTGAAGTGCACAAGTGGGTAGGGTAGGGATAATCACCTGGATTGTCCAGGAGTCTCCCAGAGTTAAAGATTGATCTCCTGCACATTGCTGTGGGTAAACTCAGAAGAAAAAAATTAGGAGGCACCACAAAAACATGTTTTTCTTTGAACCCTTTGTTACTTCAGAAGATTTATGGAGCTGATAGGGAGAGGATGGCTGGAGGTAGAAGACCATGTGGTGAAACTTCCAGGAATAAGTCCAACCAGAGTTGGCAACTGATACAGAGGGCAAGGACTGTAAATCAATTGAATATTCGGGTCAAGCTGATATCCTTCCTTTTGAAAAAGAACGAGCTCCCGGTCATTTTCCGCTGTTTTGAGGAGGAAGCCCTTTCCCACCAGCAACGAATACCCTTTAATTGACCTCAGCGGGTGCTGTTTACTCATTAACCTCAGGATGTGCCCTTTTAACAGCAACTAAAGCCCTCTGGCCTTGAAGTGCAACATTAAGCACAGCTTTTATCTCAGCAGGGATAATAATCCTCCCGTCCCCTTTAAATGGCATGTTCTCTTCACGTGCTGAGAGCGACACCGGGGTGGGGGATCCAGTTGTGAACTTGCACCGTTTCGTCTGACAATATATTTTGCAAAGATGGAGCAATGTGAAAAGTTTGGAGATAAGAAGGGTTAATAAGAAATTGTTCACAGCCCGTGCCCTGTTCAGTGCTGAGTGAAGAGTAGGTGTCCCTCAGTGTTTTGTGTCTGGACAAATATAGGTGCAGCCTTTATGAAATAATCAGTGGCTGCATTGGTAAATGAAACACAGAGTGAGCAACATCCCCCTCATTCAGAGATCCTTACCCAACAAGAAATGATTAATTATTAGTGAATCTCCTGACGCAGGAATGGTGGGTATTGTTCATTCTATCTGTTGTGTCATTGCTATTCCAGCCATCATTTCACAATGATATCATGTTTGCTCACTGGCAGGGTCAGCATTTATTGCCAGTCCCTAGTTGCTCTGAGAAAGGGGTGATGGGTCTGCTCCTTTAGCTGCTGCCTGTTTTCATAGCAGTGTGTTCTGGCAGAGTGGCTGTTCAAGGCCAGTCTTGTCTGAATAGAGGTGGGGGGTGTGGAGTCACTCCACGGCTGCAGGCACATTCCCTAATAAACCCTACAGACCAAGAAAGGTGGGCGTGTTTAATCCTCAGTTGGCCTTTAGCTAATCTCAGAAATATTACTTCAGCATTCCCAGTGTTGCACTGAGGGGTAGAATCAACTGGAGATATTGGTCTGATCACAATACATAAGAAAATGAAAGAAAGACTTACACTTATATATCGCCCCTTTTGTGACCACCGGACATCCCAAAGCACTTTAGAGCCGATGAAGTACTTTTGAAACGTAGCCACTGTTGGAATGTAGAAATATGTGAGTCAATTTTTGTACAGCAAGATCCCATAAGCAGCAATGTGCTAATGACCAGATCTGTTCCTGTGATTTTGATTGAGGTATCAATATTGGCCCAGGAAACCAGGGGAAACTCCCTTCTGCTCTTTTTTAAAATAGTGCCACAGGATATTTTGTATCTCCCTGAAAGGGCAGACGGACTCATGGTTTGACAGCTCATCTGAAAGATGGCACCTCCAATAGTGCAGCACTCCCTCAGTACTGACCCTTTGACTGTGGACACTCCCACAGTACTGACAAGGTGCAGCAACAGTGCAGCACTCCCCCGGTACTGACCCTCTGATCATGTGACACTCTCTCAGTGCTGACCCTTTAACCATGTGGCACTCCCTCTGTACTGACCCTCTGACCATGAGGCACTCCCTCAGCACTGACCCTTCAACCATGTGGCACCCCCTCTGTACTGACCCTCTGACCATGCAGCACTCCCTCAGTACTGACGCTCTGAATGTGTGACATTCCCTCAGCACTGGCCCTTCGAAAGTGCAGCATTCCCTCAGTACTCACCCTCCAACCATATGACAATCCCACAGTACTGACCCTCCGACAGTGTAGCATTCCCTCACTAGTGACCCATCGACTGTGCGGCATCCCTCAGTATTGAGCCTCTGACAGTGCAGTGCTCCCTCAGTAATTACCCTGTGACAGTGCAACGTTCTCTCAGTATTGCGCTGGAGAGTCACCCTTACATTTGCTCTAGATAAAAAAGCTGTGTGAGTGGCCATACGGGGAGGGCAGGATTAGACAGAGCAGTGATGCCTCTGCTGATTGATTGTGAATGAGAGAGATGTAATTACATTCAAAAAAATGCATTTCCTCCTCTCAGGATAACCCAAAGTGTTTCACAGGTATCAAAAAGTATGGCAGCCTTCGAGTTGTGTTACTGGACTAGTAATCCAAAGCAAAAACAGAAACAGAAATACCTGGAAAAACTCGGCAGGTCTGGGAGCGTCGGCGGAGAAGAGCACAGTTGACGTTTGGAGTCCTCATGACCCTTCAACAGAACTGAGTAAAAATAGGAAAGGGGTGAAATATAGTAATTCGAAGGCCTGGATAACTCAGCTAGAGACATGGGGTGGAATTTTATGGCCTTGTTGTGGTGAGGGCAGGGCCGTGAAATGCAGCGAGCCATTCGAAAATCCATTGATTTCAGCGGGACCGTAAATTCCCGCCGGCGTGAAATTCCGCCCTTGAGCTCAAATTCCTCACAGTGGCTCGGGAATTTAAATTCAATATTTAAATGCATCTGGAATGAAAAACTTAGTCTCTGTAATGGGACTATGGAATTACCAGGTTTCGGTTAAAAAACCGTCTGGCTCACCAAGGTCCTTCAGGGAAAGAAACCAGCTGTCCTCACCTGGTTACGCCTGCATGTGACTCCAGTCCCACAGTAATGGGGTTGACTTTTAGCAACCCCCTGCAATGGCCCAGCGAGCCCCTTGGTTGTATTCAAGTTCACCATCACCCTCTCAAAGGCAGTGAGGGATGGGGAATAAATGCTGGCCTTGCCAGTGGTGCCCACATCCTGTGAATGAATTTTTTTTAAATGAAGTAGCTTTTTAGGTGAAGTCACTGCTGAAACAGAGGAAACATGGCAAATAATTTACACACAGCAAGATCCCACAAACAGGAATCTATCATAGAGATAAAAAACAAAAACAGAATTACCTGGAAAAACTCAGCAGGTCTGGCAGCATCGGCGGAGAAGAAAAGAGTTGATGGTTCGAGTCCTCATGACCCTTCGACAGAACTGAAGTTCTGTCGAAGGGTCATGAGGACTCGAAACGCCAACTCTTTTCCTCTCCATCGTTGCTGCCAGACCTGCTGAGTTTTTCCAGGTAATTCTGTTTTTGTTTTGGATTTCCAGCATCCGCAGTTCTTTGTTTTTTGTTTCTATCATAGTGATGTTGGCTGAGGGATGAATACGGAACAACACATCAGGAAGAAGGTTCTGATTTTTTTTTTTAATAGTGCCATGGGATCAGGTCTTCCGTTTAACTAATCTCATCTGAAAGACGGCACTTGCATCAGTGCGGTCCTCCATCAGTGGGTTTCTGTGCACAATTTAGCAGAGTGGGGCTTGAGTCCACAAGTTTCTGACTAAGAGGTGAGAGCACTACCCACTGAGCCACAGTTGACACAGCAGAAACCTCAGTCAGGGAGGGTTTCCCCAAACTGATTGTTGGCCAATGATTCCTTTTCAGAAAAAGGCGGGTGTGAATGGTATGGGCGAGTTATCACTGGCACCTTGAAGTTACATCACAGAGGAGGGTGGGGATTGGGCCAGGGAGATAATTAAATTAGCAATTACCTTGATTATAAAGCAAGCTAAAGACAGACACAAGTAATCATCATGGAAATAATCTGATAATGGTAACAAAGAGTGAGCTGACCGTTGGAATCATTCAATGTAACAATGAAGCTCTTTTAGAGCAGTTTTGAGGTTAGAGGAGCAATTTTGAAATGGTGTTTTTGCACAAGGAAGTGAGTTGTCTTGTCTATGGTCCCCTTTGACATAGAAACATAGGACTTAGGAGCAGGAGTAGTTCATTCAGCCCTTCCAGCCTGCCCTGTCATTCAATAAGTTCATGGTTGACCTGTTTTTGGTCTCAACTCCATTTTCCTATCTGTCCCCCATAACCCTTCACCCTCTTGTCTATCAAAAATCTGTCTAACTCAGCCCTGAATACATTCGATGACCCAGCCTCCACTGCTTTCTGGGGAAGAGAATTCCACAGACTAACCACCCCCGAGAGAAAACATTTCTCCTCATCTCTGTTTTAAAAGGGAGACCCCTTACTTTTAAAATGTGTTCCCTAGTTCTAGCCTCCCCCACAAGAGGAAACATTCTCCCTGTATCCCCCCCATCAAGTCCCCTCATGATCTTATATGTTTCAATAAGATCACCTCTCATTCTTCTAAACTCTTAATAGGGATAGACCCAACCTGTTCAACCTTTCTTCATAAGATAAGCCCTTCGTCCCAGAAATGAATTGAGTGAACCTTCTTGGAACTGCTTCTCAAACAATCATATCCTTTTTCAAAACTGTACACGGTATTCCAGATGTGGTCTCACCACGGCTCTGTACAGCTGCAGTATTCCAGTCCCCTGCAATGAACAGCAACATTCCATAACAAAAACAGAATTACCTGGAAAAACTCAGCAGGTCTGGCAGCATCGGCGGAGAAGAAAAGAGTTGACGTTTCGAGTCCTCATGACCCTTCGACAGAACTGTCGAAGGGTCATGAGGACTCGAAACGTCAACTCTTTTCTTCTCCGCCGATGCTGCCAGACCTGCTGAGTTTTTCCAGGTAATTCTGTTTTTGTTTTGGATTTCCAGCATCCGCAGTTTTTTTGTTTTTATTTTTTGGCAACATTCCATTTGCTTTCCTAATCACTTGCTGTACCTGCATGTTAACTTTGTGTGATTCGTTTACCAGGACACCCAGATCCCTCTCTACCTCAGAGTTCTGTAATCTCTCACCAATTAAGTAATTTGCTGCTTTTCTATTCTTCCTGCCAAAGTGGATGAGATCATATTTTCCCACATTATACTCCACTTAACCTGCCTATATCCCTTTGCAGACTTCTTACCTCCTCTTGAAATCATACTTATCTTTGTGTCATTGGCAAATTCAGCTACCAACCATTCGGTCCTTTAATCCAAGTCATGAATATAGATTGTAAATAGTTGAGGCTCCAGCACTGATCCCTGTGGCAATCCAATATTTCCAGCTTGCCAACCTGAAAAAGACCCATTTATTCCTATTCTATGCTTCCTGTTAGCTTTACCCACGATAATATGTTACCCACCATGAGCTCTTATTTTGTGTATCCTATTTTGATGAGGCACCTTAGTAAAAGCTTTTTGGAAATCCAAGTCCACCACATCTACAGATTCCCCTTTATCCACCTTGCTTGTTACTTCATCAAAAAACTCTAATAAGTTAGTTAAACATGATTGAAAGGGACTTGGCTTGAAATACGTTGAGAAGGTTTCAAGGGATATTAATAACGGTGGACTATTTCTCCCCAGAAAAGATATAAATGCTGTGTCCCTTGAAGTAATGAATCAGCAGCAAATACTAGGCCAGTTGTCGATGATGGATTCCTTTGTGGACTTTGGGTGATGACTTTTTCTTAACCAACATAACATCATTAGACCTTAAGACATAGGAGCAGAAATTAGGCCATTCGGCCCATCGAGTCTGCTCTGCCATTCAATCATGGTCGATAAATTTCTGAACTCCATTCTCCCGCCTTCTCCCCGTAACCTTTGATCCCCTTACCAATCAAGAACCTATCTATCTCGGTCTTAAATACACTCAATGACCTGGCTCCACAGCCTTCTGTGGCAATGAATTCCATAGATTCACCACTCTCTGGCTAAAGAAGTTTCTCCTCATCTCTGTTGTAAAAGGTTTTCCCTTTACTCTGAGGTTGTGCCCTTGGATCTTGGTCTCTCCTACTAATGGAAACATCTTCCCCACATCCACTCTATCCAGGCCTTTCAGTATTCTGTAAGTTTCAATCAGATCCTCCCTCATCTTTCTAAACTCCATCGAGTATAGACCCAGAGTCCTCAAACGTTCCTCATTTGTTAAGCCTTTCATTCCTGGGATCATTCTCGTGAACCGCCTCTGGACCCTGTCCAGGGCCAGCACATGCTTCCTGAGATACAGGGCCCAAAATTGCTCACAATATTCTAAATGTGGTCTGACCAGAGCCTTAAAAAGCCTCAGCAACACATCCCTGCTTTTATATTCTAGTCCTCTCGAAATAAATGCCAACATTGCATTTGCCTTCCTAATTACTGACTCAACCTGCAAGTTAACCTTAAGAGAATCCTGGGCTAGGACTCCCAAGTCCCTTTGCACTCCAGATTTCTGAATTCTCTCCCCATTTAGAAAATAGTCTATGCCTCTATTCTTCCTACCAAAGTGCATGACCTCACACTTCCCCACATTGTATTCCATCTGCCACTTCTTTGCCCATTCTCCGAACCTGTCTAAATCTTTCTGCAGCCTCCCCACCTCCTCAATACTACCTGTCCCTCCACTTATCTTTGTATCATCTGCAAACTTAGCCAGAATGCCCTCAGTTCCTTCATCTAGATCATTAATGTATAAAGTGAAAAGTTGTGGTCCCAACACTGACCCCTACGGAACTCCACTAGTCACCGGCCGCCATCCTGAGAAGGACCCCCTTATCCCCACTCTCTGCCTCCTGCCAGACAGCCAATCTTCTATCCATGCTGATACCTTGCCTCTAACACCATGGGCTCTTATCTTACTGAGCAACCTCCTGTGCGGGCACCTTGTCAAAGGCCTTCTGGAAGTCCAAGTAGATAAATATCCATTGGCTCTCCTTTGTCTAACCTACTTGTTACCTCCTCAAAGAATTCTAACAGATTTGTCAGGCATGACGTCCCCTTGATGAAACCATGCTGACTTTGCCCTATTTTACCATGCACTTCCAAGTATTCTGAAATCTCATTTCGTGTTCTGATGCCAAACCTTGGCACAGAGGTCATTTGCCAGTCCTGGTGACATGTTCCTCATCCAAAACTACCTGCTCCAATTCCATTCCTCACTCTTTCCCCATATCCTGTAACAATTTGCCCTAATTCTCTCTGGGCACAAAACCCACAGCTTTGCCCCCTGTGCCAGGAACTTCCCTGCGCTTGTGGGTTCTGTCATTTGGCTGCCATAGTTTTGGTGTAAATCCCATTTACTCATCCTATCCAGGACTCATGGTGAATTTGTGGTGGCCGGACAGAAGAACACATAACAGGATGCTTAGTGATGGAGGACTTTCCTGTGCACAGTAACCTGTGTCAGTGATGTTTTGGCAGATAAGATGTTCTCAATGGATTTCATCCCATTGTCATCGCCTCACCCACCTGTGAGCATAGCTGTAAACACTTACTCACTGCCAGCAGTCAATATTTCATTCCTTTGTATGAGCACATACACCTTTCCACGCACAATAAGCCCTGGGTGTTATCTTCCATCTCTAAAGTAAACACAGGTAAAGAACGAAATGTAATTCTTTCTGCAGAGGTGTCAATTCCAGCTACATCAACAGGCAGTGAAAGCTACTATCGTCCTGACTTTGGTTTCTTATTGCCGCTGATATTTGTCCTTTTCGTTTTTCTCCCCTTGCTGAATATTCCCCCCTATGCTAGACTGAAGACTAAAAAACATCCTCCACACAGAATAACGGCATTTACAGCATAGAGTCAGTCGGGGGCTCTTTTAGTATTCTGGTAAATCACCTTTGTGCCATTGTCAACTTGCAGATGCCCTGCATTTTGATCTTGCTCCTTTACCTGTGATTATAGATTTTTAAGAATATATTCCCTCCCCGAATCTTGGGCAGTGTGGCCTGCAGAAAAGGAAAAATGTGATTTTAGTCAGCAGTGATTTGTACCTGTCATCTCCCCACACAACTCACTCTGCATTTGAATGTAGATATTTTCTGTTGGCTACATTATCACTTAACCTGGTTGTTCATTTTACAATGCTTTAGCAAAGCTACATTAAAACACCATACAGAGGAATGACAAGTAACCATGTTAAGCATTCATCCATGAACGTTTTTGCTGAAGCATTTCTAAAGTCTATAGAAATGTAAAGTTCAGGGTTGGAAGCTGTACTGTGGAGAGATCAAAAGATATAGGACTCAGCTCTTCAAATGAGGCTTGTGTGTGTAGAATCTCCGCTGTAAACATTTCATATCTGCACAAAGGAAAAGATTTTCATTTATATAACACCTTTCATGACCTCAGGATGTCCCAAAGCACTTTGCAGCCAATGAAGTACTTTTGGAAGTGTAGCCACTGCAGCAATGTGCACAGCAAGATTCCACTGACAGCAACGTGATAAAACCAGACGATTTTTTAAATCATTCTCAGGATGGTGATGAGTTTCTTGAGTGGTGTTGGAGCTGCACTAATCCAGGCAAGTGGGGAGATGGTTAGATTCTCTCTTGTTGGAAAGGGTCATTGCTACAAATGTTACTTGCTACTTTTCGGCTCAAGTCTGAATAACGTTCAGGTCTTGCTGCGTATCGGCATGGACTGCTTCAGTATCTGGGCAGTCGTGAATAATACTGAACACCGTGTAATCATCAGTGAACATCCCCACTTCTGACCTTATGATGGAAGGAAGGTCATTAATGAAGCAGCTGAAGGTGGTTGGGCCGAGGACACTACCCTGAGGAACTCCTGCAGTGATGTCCTGGAACGGGGATGATTGACCTCCAACAACCACAACCATCTTTCTTTTTGCTCAGTATGACTCCAACCAGTGGAGAGTTTTCCTTTTGAACTAAATGAGGAATAAACAGTAGTCAGGACATGGGAGAGAATTTTTTTTTTTTAATTTATTCTTTTGTGGGATGTGAACATCACTGGCAAGGCCAGCATTTGTTGCCCTTAACTAAATGCCCTCGAACTGAGCGTCTTGCTAGGAAATTTCAGAGGGAAGTTAAAAGTCAACCTGTTCCCTAACTCTTCTTCAAAAAAGTGTCACGAGATCTTTTATGTCCACCTGAAAGGGAAGGCTGAATCTAGGTTTAGCTTTTTTTATCTGAATGCCAGCATCTCTGGAACTGCTGTGCTCCCTCAGCCCTGCACTGAAATGCAAGTTTGAACTATGGGATCAGATCTCTGGAGGAGGAAGCAAAATCCTCTAACGCAGAGGTAAGAATGCTTACAGTGAGCCACTGCTGACCTCAATACAGAAAAAAAGTATTCCCTCTGTTAGTTAGTAAAAGATAAACCCTCTTTCAACTCAGTTTGAACAAATCTGTGGTGAGATGGGACATAAAACCACCTACTTATAAATTCTCATCACGGGTGTTTTTACTGCTTATAAAGTCATCTGAACAGTACATTTACTGAGAGTGAGGCTTCAAGCTGCAGCTGCATGAGTCTCTTGTGAAAATTTAAGTAGCAAGACAGATTCACAAGCATTGATGTACTGCAGCACAGCAACATAACTACCATTGCAGTCTGATTATATAGACACTGGACCCGTGCACTCGATACATCAGCTGCATGGTTGATTCACAGCTTCCCAAGCGGCAGTTTATAAACACAAAGTTCAGAGGATGCAATCTTTTCAACTGTCTCTCTGGAGCAAAGATTGTAACATTTGCAGGAACCTGGAGAAATTTCAAGAAGACCTCATTGCCTGGAAACCAGTGTGTGAACGGCAACATCACACACATGGACCCTGACCAAATACTCAGCAGAAGATAAACAATTGTTTCGGAAACTCAGCCAGCAACAGTTTGTGAATGGACACATAATGCATGTGAAAATAAAGACTTTTAAATAATGGTCACATACACAAAGGAAGCTGCTGGTGCTTTAGAACCAGCAACAAAAAAAAAGACTTTGCAATTATATAGTGTCTTTCACAATCTCAGCATGCTCCAGAGCTCTTTGCAGCCAATTAAGTACTGTTCATCATGTAGTCGCTGTTGTAATGTAGGAAACACAACATCCAATTTGTACACAGCAAGCTCCCACAAAAACAGCAATGAGCTGAATGTTGGCTGAGGGATAAATATTGAGCAGGGCAGCGAGAAGAGCTCCCCTGCCCTTCTTTGGATACAGGAATCAGGAGGTGAGTTACATGCTACAGAATATCCAGCCTCTGACACGTAGCCACAGTATTTATGTGGCTGGCCCAGTTACGTTGCAGGTCAGTGGTAACAGCCAGGATGTTGATGGTGGGAGGTTCAGGAAATGTCGAGGGGAGTTGGTTAGATTCTCTTGATGGAGATGGTTATTGGCTGGCACCATCTCAGATGACAGACAGGACAATAGGTAACATCTCAGGATTTCTGACAGTGCAAAGCTCTCTCAGTACTGCATGGAAGTGGCAGCTTAGATTATGTGTTCAACTCTCTGCAGTAGGACTTGAAGCCTTAATCTTCATGACCCAGAGGTGAGAGTGCTACAAACTGAGCCATGGCTGACACTCGGCTGGTCAATCTGTGTCATGCATTCGCCCATGGATTCATTCTCATGAGCTGTGCTAATATTCTTTCCACTGCATGGCTTTGTTTTAAGAGCGATTTAAGTTGTTATTTACTCTGTGTCAGTTTGACTCAGTAGCCTTGCATCTGAACCAAGAGATTAGGGGGTCAATCCCCATTATAGACTTGAGTGCACAATCTAGGCAGAGACTCCAGTGTAGTATTCTGTGTGTTATGTTTGAGCAGGTGCTGTGTTTTGGATGAGGCCTTAGACTGAGCTCCTGCCAGCCTGTTCAGGTGGATGGAAAAGATCCCCAAGTACGTATTTGATCAACAGCAGGGATTTCTTTGCTGTCCTGGCCAACAATCCTCTTTCAGCCAACACAGATTAACTAATTCAACCTATTTGCTGTTTCCACAATCCTGCAGTGCCTAAATTGCTCACAAAACGGTGACTAAGTTTCAAAAGTAATTCATTGGCTGCTTTGCAATGTCTGACAGCATGAGAAACATTATAATGACACACTATCCTTTTCTTTGTGCTCCCACTCTTTGTTTTCTTGGCCTTCTCTCCCTGCGCACCCCCCCCCCCCTCTCTCTCTCTCTCTCTCTCTCACCCTCCCTCCTTTTCATTTCTTCCCTCCCTTTCCTTTCTCTTTCTTTCTTAGAATCACATGGTAATTACTACAGCATGTCCAGGCCATTTAGTCTAAGCAGTCTATGTTGGTGTTGCTGTCCCTCAGTGGCTCTCCCGCGAGACTGATAAGCAGGCCTCCCAACAGAAGAGACCCTCCAAGGTATGCTTAAGACTTTTCTCTGGGGCCATGAGGATTAGGAGTGCTCCTCATAGCCTCACGAGGCAAGTTGCAGCCTCCTCTGCTCAGCAGCCAAATCCCCAAACCCCTTTCCTCCTGAGACATGTAAAATTCTGAAGGGACCTGAGAGGGCTGATGGTGGGAGGATGTTCCCCTTGGCGGAGGAGTATAAAACTAAACTTCCGAATAAGGAGTCGACCAGCCAATGACAGATGAGGAGAAATTTCTTCACCCAAAGGGCGAAAGGTGCACCTTTTGGAACTCATGACCCCTGGAGGTTGTGGATGCTCATTTCCTGAGTATAATGAAGCCAAAAGTCAACAGATTTTTGAATACGAAGGAAATCGAGGGATGTGGGAATAGTATTTGATGATGCACCTGAGGATTGTGGCATGGGCATTTTCTGCAGACACCTTCAGAAGCTGACAGTACTCCCTCGGTCACTAGGTGGCTTCCCTCATCACACAGATTTCAACCTATTTATCCCAGCCACATTGTAGGTTTGGCTTCCTGCTATGTTGATCCCAAATCCTATTTCTCCTGTGCGTCCTGCCTTCATCGGCATCTCACTGACACTTGAAGGATTGGCTAAACAAAGTGATGTCTGCTGCAGCTCATCCCAAATGACAACACCATCCTTCATCTCCCAGTGTGCCCTTGATATCTGCAGAGCTGTTTACACTTTCTTATTGTGTTCTGCTTCTGATGCTTCCGAATCGCACCCCCTGTCCACCCCACACTGTAGGACAGTTACTTCTTCAGTGGCCCAACTCCTGAACTCTCCTGTTCCAATGCAGATTCACCTCCATAATTTCAGTAGTAACCACTTACACATTCCTGATTTCCTACTTACCAGCATTGGCAGCCATGCCTTTGCCTTTCTAGATTCTAAACGATGGAATTCCCTCCATAAACCTCTCAGCCTCTTTCTCCTCATTTCCACTCTTCCTCCTTAAAAAAAACCTAACTCTTTGATGGTCACTTGTTACAAGAGCAGGCCAGAGGCTAGGAATCCTGTGGTGAGTAACTCACCTCCTGATCCCCAAAGCCTGTCCACCATCTACAAGGCACAAGTCAAGGGTGTGATGGAATACCCCCCACTTGCCTGGCTGAGTGCTGCTCCACAACACTCAAGAAGCTCAACACCATCCAGGACAAAGCAGCCCGCTTGATTGGCACCCCATTCACAAACATTCACTCCCTCTACCACTGGCAAACAATGGCAGCAGTGTGTGCCATCTGCAAGATGCACTGCAGAGCTCACCAAGGTTCCTTAGACAGCACCTTCCAAACCCACAACCACTAACATCTAGAAGGACAAGGGCAGCAGATAGATAGAACACCACCACCTGGAAGTTCCCCTCCAAGCCACACACTATCCTGACTTGGAAATATATCATCATTCCTTCACTGTCACTGGGTCAAAAAAACTTGTTACGTCTCTTCAGGTGGATTGGTGTCAAATTTTTGTTTGATAATGCTCATTTGAAGTACCTTGGGATATTTTACTACGTAAAAGGTGCCAAAGAAATGAAAGTTGTTGATCTGCTGCAGATATTTTCTACATCTGTAGTGATAGAGCATTCAACATTATTTTTCAGAAAGTATGAATGTAACCTATCTGTCTCTTTAAGAGGGATTCCTTTATCCTCCACGCTTTCTCCAATGCATAACATCTTCAGCACGATTGCATCTGCACATAGGGTGAGAGATCAAGCACTCAGAAATGTGGCTGACTTGCCCTATTTCATCACAAAAACTGATCAGCCTGTAGCACTTAGTCATTTGAAACCTCAAACCTTGTCTTCAGAAGATAAGTGGCAATCAACCAACTCTTAAATGGTTTCAAATGAAGTCTGGGGAATGAGTTGATAGAAGAAGGGGAACATTAATGTGATTTTTGCCGTAAAGCATCCACATGTTATGACGGAGAACCTGACCCTTTATATAAATGGAAAGCGTGCTGCATTAGCTGATGTTTTGCAAGGTTCCTGAGTGCTAAGTTCAATGTCTTAGGATAGCAAGGTTGAGCTTTAATTGATGCTTGATTGGCAGTGTATTGAACAGAGCCAGGCAAATCTGTTCCTCTGCTACATCCTGTACATATTAAATAATTATCTGGCACTTCTAGTCTATTTGTCTCCAGCAAGAGTCGTGTACCTCTGTTCCTAATTGATGGAAGGGGGTCTACTAATTATTGCTGAATGTGTACACTGCTGCCACTTTAATTGTCATCACCTCCGAACTTTGAAGGCCAGAGATGTCAACTTCATGGCAGCAGCTGTCATTGTTAAAATGAGAGAGGCTATTTTATTCCATTAATGTTATTTTCCCAGTGCAGATGTGCCCCTGTCTCTCATACAATGAAGAAGGCTTTGTTATAACTGCTAATGTGGCAGAAATGGTCCAACACCAGTGAGATCAGTTCTGGGCTGTCGGAGATTGATCCTTCCCTCCAAGGAAACTCTGATCTTCCCAGCAATCAAATGTTTTGCAGGATCTGAAAGTTAGTCTGGTTTGTCCATGTCATCTTGACATTATAGAACAAAGATGTTTTGTAGTAGTTTCAAGCAGTTGATGCTGTTGAGTCTTCCCATTCCCACACAGTGAAGAGTAGACTGAAAACTGTACTTTCTTTAATTCATTCATGGGATGCAGGCATCATTAGCAAGGCTAGCATTTTATAGCCCATCACCAATTGCCCTGAGAAGGTAGTGGTGGGCTGCCTTCTTAAACCAACATAATGTAGTGGTTTGCTAGGTTACATCAGGGGGAGCTCAAGAGTCAATCCATGTTGGCGTGGGAATGTAGTTGCACTAGGGAAAGACAATTAGTTCCCTTCCTAAAGAATGGTTTGCAAACCAGCTGTGGTGGCATCACTCCATTCAGTTGCCTTGGTTCTAAGCTCTGGAATTAACTCATTAAACCTTTCTCTCCACCTCTCCACCATTTCTTCACCTTTGAAAGGCTCCCTTAAAACCTCGTTGGCCAATACTGATCACACTCCTGTGGTCTACTGCAATCCCAGCAGTTGGTATAATGTATGAAGCACAGAAAGAAGTATTCATCCCATCCCGACAGCTTGCTGATTCCTGGTCATTTTTACTGAGACCTGCACTTCTTTAATTTCCATTTTTTTTTTGTTAAACTCATGTCAAATTCTCAATATGCCAATGATGAGATTTGAACTCAATGTTCTTCTGGATTATGGGTCTAGACCTGTGGGTTACTCATCCAGTAATATAACCACAACAATGAAGCAAGTTAATGGTAACATTGCTCTCCCCTGAGCCAGGATATAACTCTCCATCCCATCTCCAGACATTCCTGACAAGTGGCTGTGGGAGCTCTGGCTTTGAATTCCGGTTTGGCAATAGGAATACCAAATAGTGGATATATTCTGAATTGCAATGTTGCTGGCATCTTGGCCGATGTTGATGTAACCACTGGCAAAGCAAACATCGAGAATGCCAAGTAACTGGAGTGAGGACAGGTCCTCCAGGGACTCAAACACACAGCTCCCCATTCTTATCAGTTGACTAGATGTATCTATCAGTAATAGGCTGCCTCCCACACATCCTTTTCTGGCCTTTTGCTCATCTCTAATTTAAATTTCTCAATCACTGGTGGCGTCACTCCATTCAGTTGCTTTGGTTCTAAGCTCTGGAATTACCTCATTAAACCTTTCTGCCTCTCCACCATTGCTTCACCTTGAAACCTCGTTTTTGGCCACCTGTCTTCGTATCTCCTCACGTGGCTCAGTGTTTGATCACGCTCCTGTGATCTACTTTGGAGCATCTTCCTGCGTCAAAGGTGCTTTATAAATGCAAGTAGTTGTCACAATGTCTCTGAGGAAAATGGAGTGGACTTGTAAAGTATCAGTCAATAGGAGAGGCTGTAGCAGGGAGAATTTATGGACACCTTTCTATACCCTGGATTTCACGTGTCAAATCGGTTGCTGTATTGCAGGCCAGATTTAGTGAAGAAAAACTCATCTTCATAGCTCTGTGACATCAGGGACTCAGCTGCAGTTCTGGCTTGACAAGAACTGAGAATCTGGCACAAAGATTTGCAGCCCTTGATTTATACTCTTCTGATTTTCCAGTCATAAAATTGAATGAGGAGAAAATCCCACTGAGCAACATTCCATTCTTGGGAAATAGATATTACAAGACACTAACCCCACCCAGTTCAAACCAGCTGAAGCATTGGGCAAAAATAGCATTTGAGTCATTAAGCAAATTATATAGTGTGATATTCCTTCCTATTTATGAGGGCATATACAGCCAGCCACTTCAGCTAAGGGTTTTGAATGGTGCAACACCGTCAGTGAGGGTTTGACTGAACAAAGTTGAATTATGTCAACTCTATAGATGGTACCTTCCCTGTCCCTTCATCTTGAATCCTCTCTTTTTGACCAAGCATTTGGTCAATCCTCACAGTAGCTCCTTCTTTGGCCCATGTTTTTGTCTGATTATGCTCTGTGACCCTTTTCTATGTTAGAAATGCTATTATAAATGCGAAAACCCAAATACTGTGTTTGGTAAATCTGAAATATAAACAGAAAGTGCTGGAAATACTCAGCAGGTCACGATTCAATTTTTTGCCTCTTTGCTTATTCCATTGGCATCTCTTTGGCCTTGCACCATCACTCCTTTGTCATTTAATCTTTCCTGTCTGCCACCTCATTACAGATCACCCCCTTTGTCCTTTCATCCCCTCCCCACTTTTCCTGTCTCTGCATTTGCTTAAAACCACTTACCTCTCAAATGTTTCACCGATCTGAAAAGTTAACTCTTTCTCTCTCTACAGTTGCTGCAGACCTTCTGAGTCTTTCCAGCATTTTCTCTTTTTCATTATTCTGAATGGGAGTTGCTCTTATGATGGAGTTCAATCCAGCAGTTTAAAAAAAAGTCATCCTCCCCGCAGAACTCACAGGGGGAAAGATTTTTACACCAGCATGTCTAGTTTTTATTCGTACAGAGCTACATATGCGACCAGGATAAGCACAGAAGGTATAATTCCCAACTAAAGATAGAAAACGTTATACCTTTTGCTCCACCTGTGAGGCATGTTTCCATTTCCAAGAGAGGGATGATTCTACCCCTGGGATACCATGAGTCCGAGTCAATGAAACAACTCCACTGCTTTGGACCAGGGTCTGCTGCCTTGAGTCTGTTGGATTTGATTCTGTTAGACCTGCCTTCATAAGGGTAGGGAGAGAGGAGGGGGACTACTCTGATAATGGACAAACAGATCTGTATTGGACCACACGGGTGAGGGTTTAACTCACTCAAATCCCCAAGCATTTATTAAAAGTCAAAATTGGACCCTATGTTGTTTCAGAACCTTAACATGGTGCAGTACCTTATAATATAACATTGCTACAATGCACTGAAAAACCAAAACTAAAAATATTCTAAGTAAAGAGATGTGAGATTGCAATTGACATTGATGAACAAAGTGAATCAACATTGCCTTATATAGTGATAGCAATACCCTGCTGACCCCAGTGCCATAATCAAATAGAGAGGCCAGTCAATACTTCTGCTAATCTTATTCCCTTTGTTTCCTCTCCAGCTTCCTCACAGAAGAGTGACTTTCTCCACTGCCAATCAGTCCCAGGATCTGCAAGACCCCTCCCAGCACAGTTACTATGACAGTGGGCTTGAAGAATCGGAAACACCAAGCAGCAAGTCATCCTCTGGACCACGACTGGGACCACTCGCGTTGCCCGAGGACCACTATGAACGCACCACCCCCGATGGGAGCATTGGAGAAATGGAGCATCCAGAAAATGGTAATCCATGTTTCATGTTCTCACATCTAAGGCAACCATGACTGAGAGTAAAATCTGTTCTGTGAACTCTGTACTGTTTGGCTGTGAACAATTCATTAAAGGTAGGAGTAAGAGGTGAAGTGAACTCAGGGGCAGGGAGGGAGGTCTAGAAAATTATGCTCTCTTTAACAGTGAAAGTAAAGGATTCTGACTGAGGGCTCAACTGAGCAGAAGGGTCACAGGTTCTCTCATCTGTTTCAGGTTAACTAATCTCAGTCAAAGAGGTAGAAATAGAGTTATATTTGGCCCTGGAGTGAAGGCAAAGTCAGCTTGGTACTGCTCCTAATCACTATCTAATCGCCTTTAGGGAAGGAAATTTGCCATCTTTGCTCAACCTGACCAAGATATGCCTCCAACCCCACACCAACATGGGACTCTTAACTGCCCTCTGAATTGGTCTGGCACACAATGCAATCGTATCAAACCACTGCTGAAAATGATAAGAGCTCTCAACCTAAGGGTACTGTTGGTGTGCCTGCTAGAAGGAGTTAGTGATCCAAAAAGGTGGCTCACCACCAACTTCTCAAAGCTACCTGGAGACGGCCAGTAAATGCTGGCCTGGGATGTCCCAAGAATGAATTTTGTTTCAGAACCATGCATTCCACCTTGCTGGAAATGAATGTTTAGATGCAAGGAAAGGGCAACATCACATTTGGTGCTGATTTCTCACTTCTCCTAACTGGTTAAAAACCTTGACAAAGAATGTTTGTAGACTCGCATATGAGTGGTCACCTAAGTGAGATATGAGAGGGGGGTGCCTTGCCCCAGAAAGGAGTTGAGATCCTTCAGGTGAGAGAAAGAAGTGAATGCTTTTAAAAAGTGGGTGAAGTGTCATTCTGTTCCGTAAGTCACCTCAGTCCATTGACCAGACCAACTATAACTGTACAACTGATACGTTGACTTCCTCACACACTGCACCGTTAATTGCAAATTTACAACTTGAACATTTTTTATAAATTGTAATTCTTGCCAATTTCCTCTCTTGCATAATATCACCGATTCTTGCTGGACATTTCAGCCAAATGGCTGCTTTCCTTGTGTGTGTGTGTGCTCAAACAGCGAGTGTTGGGGCGCTCTTTGAATGTGCAAAGTATCACAGCTGAGCCTAGTTTTTCTCGGTACATACCCACCTTGCAGCGTAGTTCGCTGGATAATGATCAAGAGCAGGAATCCTGATGGATTTTTGTTTCCTTCCTCCGTCTACCCTTCTCCAACCCCGGGGCAATTGAAACAAATTGTCGTCTTCACTCTCTGCTAAGATCAGTTGACTCCACACAGACTAGGGTCAGAACCTTCTGCTCTCACTGGTGGTGGGCTTGGAGGCAGGAAGTGTTTGCAACTAGATGGGACGGTGGCATACCAGAACCCCATTGCCTTCCTACCTGCACCAGAGTGAGGTTCTGAGTGGGAAGGCCCATGGTTGACCCACCCCCTCCGCCTCTTAGGGCCTGTAAGTGGCTAATTAATGACCACTTAAGGGCCTCACCCCACCCTCGCTGGTATTAACCCAGCAGCAAGCGGGCCTGTCACCATGCAGCATGCACAGCAGCTAACGCCGTGTAGGGGGAGCGCGAGGTGGGCAGGGGGAGTGGTGGTCCCTCAATCATAAGCATTCAGTGTCTGTTTGAGGAATTGGACTTAAGGAAGGTGGGGGGGGGGGGGGCTACTGAGAGCTGCCCCACAAAGCACCCCCCTCCTGCCCTTGCTGCTGACCTCTCGCTGCAAAAACCAACCTGCACCCCCCCCCAATGTTGCTTACCAGTGGCCTGGGCCGATCAATGATCCTGGGACTCCAGTGCCTGTCCTTCCAGCAGCAGCCACCATCTCTGATTGGCTTGTGGTTCAGCAGGTCACCCGAAAAGAGGCAGTGCGCGTGCCTTGCCGGGTCTCCAGTCAGCAGGCGAGGCCCTCGATCCCTCAACAAGGTTACGCTCTACGAGGCTGTCTGGTCTCCGTCACCTGCTGCCTTTAACAGATGGAGCACTAGAAGGTGTTGCTGGGCGGAGCTTCAAATCAGGCGTGAGATACAACTCCAATGACGCACAACAAGCGTCTCGTTTTCAGATCAGCTCTAAAATAGAAGGCTCCAGGAACTAAGAGTGGCAATTACACTGTTAACATTGGTTAGCAGAAATGAGATCAGCAGACTTGCAGCAGCTTGAGAAAGGGATGTGATATTGTGCCATCAGGGGAATGGTTTGCGCTTGGGTTTGACAGTTCTTTGTCCCCCCGACATAAGGGCCTGGACTCTTGCAGCAATGTGCAGCCTCCATCCACGGCTGCGGTGTCTGAACTTGGTGTAACCTGATGGCGTATCGATAGGCCGATGTGCTTGTCGGTTCACTGCAGGGCCGGCTGGTTCAACAAGGAGGGCGGGGCAGGGACAGAGGGTGGGGAGGGTGAGGTGGGCTTCTGATGGATGAAGAGCTGAGAGTTTGCGTTTGGCTGCCAATAGGGCTGAGAGGCTACCACCTTTCCCTCCCAAACATTTACACATCTAGAGAGCTTCTCAGATTCAAAGGAACATCTCAAGGCATTTTACAAATTGGAGGGACAAAGGAAGATGGGGTGAGGACAGGAATGAAGGCTGCTGGCATGTTTGAAGAGCGATGAGGTGGAATGGTCACAGTTATTAAAAGTAAAAAGTGAGGCTGAAGGGTTTCGGTTGGGAAGTGTGAAGGGGGTTTAATCAGAGGTCACAGATCTGAAGAACACCAGGTGTCAGTAGAATGCAGGCAAACATGTGCTGGAAGTGATCGCTGCACTAGGATAAGGCAGTGGGATTGTCAACCATGGCTGGAAGTATTAATAAACAAGAATGTTGAAGTTAAATTTGGAAAAAATATTCCCAATTTTTGAAAATTCCCTGAGGCTTTTTCCCTCATGGTGCAGCATCAGTACCCAGGAAATTAATCTTTAATTCTTGGAAATTCCAAGGCAACCCTGGAGGGTCCATAACCCATAGGGATTCGCAAACAGATTTTGAGTTCAATTCTCTAGGCACAGGCAGTCGAGAGAGCTCAGCGATGGCAAGATCTCAGATCCTCAGACAACATCTTCTGTCAATGCCATAGTATCCGTGAATGACGAGTTATCAGGAATAACATGAGAGAGGGGGTGGTACAAACACAGAAGCAAAGCAAAGTTTAGATTTGCTCATCTCTTTTTAAATAAAAGACTCTGTGGCGTCTCGTTGATGTTTTAAAAATTCCTGGGCATTGCAGTCAAATAACTGGAAAGACTGACTCAAAGGCAAATAGTGAGATTGCTGCAGTCCGTGTTTGTGTGTGTTATATGTAAACACATGCAAATGCTTTACATACACAGATATATCTAAAAACTGTGTGTGCGTGTGTGTGTGTGTGTGTGTCTGCATTACCAGTGTCCCTGAAAATGGAAGTAGAGATCTTTGATTTTTTTAAGAAATTGACAATGAAACAGCAGGTGTCCAAAAATAAAAGGAAACATTTCCTTTTCTCAGTGACTGGTGAGATATTGCTGGAGGCTTTCTCAAAGCTATTGCAGTAGTTTGTCTCTAAGCTATTGTGGTAGTCGAGGCCTTTTCTCGCACTATTGCTTCCTCCAGTGCAGGTGTACGGTCAAGAATAGAACAATGCAGTTTACAGACACAGTCTCCACCGTGACTAATCTTAGCTCCTTTGCTTGCCACTTTACTGGGGTTATTGGTGGGTTCGATCCACTGGGCTAGATTCTGACAAACAGCCAAGGCTGCCTTCTTCCCACAGTTTGTTTTTTTTTAAACTTGTTTTGTTTCATTTCCCCCCCACTTCAGAAACCTTCAACTATTGTTTTAAAGTTATGATTAATCTGAAAGACTACATTTCGAACAAAGCCGTATCCCACTTCCTTATCCCTCCCACGTTGCCTATTGTTAAAAACAAATCTTTGCTTGATTTTTTTTTTATTCCCCCAAAATGATTTCTTTACCAATATCCTCCTCCCTCCTTCTGAAGCTGAGCCAGTCTGTTCACAACCTTGGTGTCATTCTTGACTCCGAGATGAGCTTCTAATCACGCCTTCTCACCATCACTAGGGCCGCCTGTTTCCACCTCGGTCACATTGTTCGACTTCGCCCCCTCCTGCCTCAGCTCATCTGCTGTTCATGCTTTTGTTGCCTTTTGACTCAACTATCCTAACGCGTTCTCGATGGGCCTCCCACGCTTCAGCTCATCCAAAACTCTGCTACCCATTTCTGAACTCATAGCAAGTCCCATTCACCCACTACCCCTGTGCTCACTGACCTACATTAACATGCACCGTTGACACCTTATGTAGTCAACTGGTCGTAACTGTATGTGAACTGTGGGACTGGGCTGAAGTTTATAATGAGGGAAGTGAGACAGATAAGGTTTGATAGGTGATAGATTAGGAAACATTTTTTTTCCATTTCTGTGCTCGAGGCTATTGTAGCATCAGGACCCAGTATGCAGCCAGAAAAAGCCATCACCAGAGGAGAATTCAGTACACCTAAATATGTCTTGGACACAGTTAAATTGAGGTTTAGAGGATTATGCCCTTGATATATGTCACGGTTACTTATATTCCTACTCTCCTAAATTAAATGTTTGAAACCAGTAAATTTTTTTGAAAAGTAAGAGTGCAGAAAGTGCACAAATGCATGACCATGAGACAGGATAATCTGAAACCTCTCCACAAGACTTCAGCACAGAAATGGGGCATTTGACCCAACTGCTCCATGCCTGTGTTATGCTCTACACCTATTACCTCTCATTACACTCCCTCTAATGCTATCAGCATTAAATCTTCAGAGTATGATATTGCAGTTTCATTTCTAGACTTTGACCATTTGGAGAGTTTGTGCTGTTAGATCATTGACCCAAGTGTATAGGGTTAATAACTTTGAGAATGTGACTCGTAAAAGAATGATGGAACTTGCACTAATGTAGCTTCTTTCACAACCTCAGGATATCTGAGCATGCTTGATGCACTAAACATTCTGACTGCATCTTCGAGAATTACCTTGGGTACCTCCAAAATGTAGTCACTGCTTTTCGTAGGGGCAGTCCTTTGGGGTTGAGGAGGATGACTTGCTTCCACGCTAAAAATGAGTTCTCAGGTGACTGAAGAGTCAATGTGCGACCTACAGTCTGTCACAGGTGGGACTTCAGCTAGCCCTTGGCGGTGAGTCACTGTTGTAATGTTAGCGAGGCCTCACAAGCAGCAACGTCACAATGATGAATAAAACTTCTTTTTTGGTGATTATGTTGAGGGATAAATATTGGTTGACACACCAGGGAGAATCCTTTGCTCTTCTTTGAATAGTGGCCAAAGGCTCTTTTTTTTCCCACCTGAGAGGGTAGATGGATGGGGCTTCAGTTTAATGTCTCATCCAAAAGACAGCGCCTCCCTCAGCACTCAGTACACAGCACTCCACTGGCGCTGAGCCAGAAGGGCAAGGGGCTCCCGGCAGACAGCCTAGTTTTCGTGGAGTCTAAGGCGATGGAGGGCAGACAGGAAAGTGAAGTTGAGGCCACAATCAGATCAGCCCTGATCTCATCGAATGGTAGAGCAAGCACAAGGGGCCAAACGGCCGAGTCTTGCTCCTAATCCTTGTGTTCTCTTCAGTTGAGCTGAGGTGAGAGGAAGAGAGCACGGGTGCCTGAGGCTACACCAAGAGTCATTAAAACTGCACTGTTATATCATATTACTTGAGTAGAGTGACTTCATTCATACAACCTCTGGGAGAAGGCACAGTCTTGGGTACAAGGGTGTCTTTGCTAGTGACTTAATCACACTCTGGTTTAAATAACGCAGACGTTTTGACAGGAAGGCTGTGTTGTTGCTTCAGTGTTTTCTGGTAATCTGCTTTTGCTCCAATTCCTGCATAATATCAGTGGTGGAACTTGCCCGGAGTAATCCACCTCTCTCCTGTTTTTTATTCATTGTGTAAAATGTCAAAGGAGCTGCTTGATTCTGTGGGCTGGCGAATTCTGTCCTGAGTGTGTCGCCCGGAGCATTCTGCTGCTCAATAACACTCCCACGTGCTCTGATTTAATATTTTATGGTTTTTGCCAGTCTTGCTGTCACATGAGGATTTGATATTGTTTGTGACTGTGCTAGTAGCTCTTGCGCTAGCCCCAAGGTAATTCTTGAGGAAGTAATCAGAATGTTTAGTGCATCAGGCACTGTAAGTGGAATCGAAGGGACGCTCTTATGGCTCCTCGCAGTGACAGTACTGTAAAAACGTCTGAGATTATTGCACTGGATTGTGGAGCTTTCGTCTTCAGATGCTCGCTGTCCAGTATGGAAATGAGCCAAACCGACCAGGGAGAATGACAGGAGGTAACTGTGGCCTGCGCTGAGCTGGCTG
This sequence comes from Carcharodon carcharias, assembly GCF_017639515.1. NCBI lineage: Eukaryota > Metazoa > Chordata > Chondrichthyes > Lamniformes > Lamnidae > Carcharodon > Carcharodon carcharias. The sequence continues at coordinate 5,578,799 of NC_054474.1, forward strand.
TTCACAGCCAGGGTCCGGAATTGGGGGGCTGCAGTTTCCCTCAGCATCGCTGAAGCAGGGACTGAGGGGACAATGCAAGTTGATGGCGGCCACACCCCCAATTTTTGGAACCTGTGCCTGGGTTAAAGCGGTTCATAGACAGGGTTGGGTGGTGATTCATAGCCCCTGAACACCGCCCACCCCCTCCCCTCCCCTCCTCCAACCCCGCAGCTCCTTCATCCCGAATTCACAGGTAGCCGGTTGCCTCTTGCTCTCCGAGGTCAGAGGTCACACCTGACCAGTAGTTTCTGAGTTTAGGTGCGGATTTGGACGGGAGAACTGGAGGGAGGTTTGGAAAGAATTCAGAACAAACTTACCTATTGATAGAGACCTTCAGGACGTCACAAAGCGATTTACAGCCAATGAAGTACGTTTGATGTGTAGTCACTAATGTAATATCGTTAACACTGCAGCCAATTTACACACAGCAATATGATAATGACTGCCTAATCTGCCTTTTAGTTCTGTTGATTGAAGGATGCATGTTGGCCAGGACGCTGGGGAGAATTCCTGTGCTCCTCTTCGAAATATCACTCGATTTATTGCAGCCACCACCCCCCACCCCCACCCCCGTCACATCGGGGAACACGGCGGCTTAGTTTGCGGGATTGCGGGAGAGGCAGTGGGAAAGCCTCCCTTCATTATGTCGCAGGTGGGAGTTGGCTGTGGGGAAACTTGCCTGCTCGTGATGGGTTATCTGCTCGTGGCTCATTATCGAGCGAACGGACGCCAATCGTCCCTGACCCCACTGGAACTTTGTGGTGGTTCAGTGGTGATTATATGCGAGTGGCATGGCTCCCCTGTGCCTCCAGAGGGCTGTCAGGCTGTTGGGTTTGTCTGAGGCCTTGGGGTGGTGTTGGGGGGGCGGGGTTGGATTTCCCTCTTTCAAAGATACTTAGTGCCCAATCGAGAGATTTTGCCTTTGAAACCACCCCCCCCCCCCACCCCCCGCCAGCTCCTCAGCTGCCTTCCCTCTCCCGCAACCTCATCCCCTGACCCCTATCCCACCCTCACGCGTCTGTGGCCTAGGCCCGTCAGTGATCCTAGCTCTCTCCCTGTCTGCAATACTGGCAGCAGCCTCTGCTTTCGATGGTGCAGGCCATTATGGAGAGCTGCTGGCCTCTGATTGGATGGCAGCTCTTAGAGGCAGGATCTCCAGCCTTTGGGTCGTGAATCCCAGGGATGCCTGATGCTGGTCACTTAAGTGCCCAGGCATTTAATCCTGTCGGGCTTCCCCCTCAGAGGCAATAAAGGTTTCCCATCGGTGGGCTGAACACAGCTCAATTACATTCAATTCTGCCCATGGTCTTTTATCTCCACACTTGAGAGCAGATGGAGCCTTGATTTAAGGTCTCAGCTGAAAGGTGGCAGCTCCAACAGTGCAGCAGTCCCTCAGTACTGCAATGGGAATATCAGCCTAGACTGCATGCTCAAGTCCCTAGAGTGGGACTCAAACCCACAGCCTTCTGAATCAGGGACAAGAGCCACTGACCCACTGAGCTACATCTGACTCCTAAGTAGTGTGGATGATGGTATCTGAGGTAAGAGATGTAGAAGGAATATCCTTGAAGCTCATTTGTGGAAACTTCATCAGAAAGACAACTGAACCTGAGGAAATTCTCAACCTTAACCTGACCAGTGGATTGAGAACTCAGTCACTGCTGTGTGTTGTTCCATTCCATGGACTGCAAATATATCCAACAACATAATGAACTAATGAGTCATTACATTCTGTTAAAACAATGTTCAGGTCTGATGTGAAGCAGCTCGAGAGACCATTCAGTAATAAGATTCAAATATCATCTGCTGTCGTCTGGCACTGGGAGAGTGGTAGCGAAGCAGCTTTGCTTTAATATATTGGTGAATTATTTATTGGAAGTTAAAGTCTATTGATTGTAGTGGAACACAAACAGCAGAAATTTGGTTGGTTTTCAAAAAGATAATGACTATAGATTGCTGCTCCACTAATGAGTTGATGATGCCATCTGTGCCCGGGTAGTTGTACAATCTTACAGAACATAAGGAGGCCATTTGGCCCATCACACCTTTGTCAACTTTTGATAAAGTTATCCAATGAATCCCATTCACCCCGTGCTTTCCCAATAACTTCACATTTTTCTTCCTTCCAAATATTTGTCCAATTTCTTGCAACCGCTGCCCTTTCATGGTCAACGTACGAATGGTATAACGCATTCGGCTATGGCATTAACTGGGTGTCAGGCCACCACCTTCTGGTGTCTTGAGCAACAATATGGCTGCATTGGACAGAAATGTTTATCACTAACCTCTCAGCAAAGCTTACTTGTGTGTACCTCCTTCAGTGTTTCAGCCATGTGTAGTCAACTCTTCCATTTTGTTTACTTCCTGTTTTTTTCCTCTGGGTTAGCTATGTGATTCTTTTGAGGTGTTGCCAGCCAGTGTCCAGGAGGTCCTTCTCAACACTCCCTTTCCATGTTAAATCCTCAAATCTTTCTTCACGGCACTTGGTACAACATTCCAGAGTCCTCCATCCTGAGCATGTGACTTGCCCAAGCTTGATGCTTTTGCTTTTCAAGTCAACTAACTAGCAGGTAAGGACAGGAGGAGGCCATTCAGCCCTTCAAGCCTGTTCAACCATTCATTTGGACCAGAACCAAAAAGCATTTCAAATCCCATCCACCAACCATGGAATTGTAACCCTTCTTATCCTTGTCTATCAGCAATCCAAAACTCAGTCTTGAAATGTTCCTTTGACCCCAACCTCAACAGTCTTTCGTGAGGGAGGGTGTTCCAGATTTCCACTACGAATTGTCTGAAGAAGTGCTTCTTGACTCTACCCCTGAAGAATCTAGCTCCAACCTTAAGGTCATGTCTGCCCCCTTGTTCTGGATGCTTTTGTGCAATCTGATCTTTATTTCCAGGGTTAGTTTAGTGTTTCTCTAGATGTTATTCAGTTTTTAAAAAGCACTGCCTCAACTTGGATGTTAGTGGTATAGAGGATTTCTCTGTCCAACATGTTGATTTTTAAATATGTGTTGGAGTTGAATTTTGGCTATTTCCCGACCCCATTATTTTCACCCTGTGTTTTCTTATTTTTCATGATGCTATATATTGCCTGCTCCCTAACTCCTCAATTGTGCAGTGCTCTTTTCTGCACTAGAACTTGCATTAATGTAGTGTCACTTGCAACCTCATGATGTCATCCAACCCTCCAAGATCTCTGCACGCTTCTGATTCCAGCCTCTTGTGCACCAGTGATTTTAATCACTCCACCAATGGTGGCTTCACCTTCAGCTGCCCTGGCCCTAAGCTGTAGGCTCCCTACGCCCCTCCATCTCTCTCTCTCTCTCTCTCTCTCTCCTATATTAAGACACTCCTCAAAGCCTAACTCTTTGACCAATATTTTTGGCCTTCTGGCCTAATATCACCCTCTGCAGCTCAGTGTCATATTTTGTTTTATAATACCTCCGTGAAGCACCCTTGGATAATTTGTTTTATGTTAAAGGCACTATATAAATATGAGCTGTTATTGTAAAGTGTTTCACAACCAATTGACACTATTTGAAGTGATACCCTGGGATGCCAACTTTGGTTTGATGTATTCCTGGAGGTTTCATCAGGTACTTGCCCCCAACTATCCCACTCGCTCAAGCTAAAATTTTACGTTATCCTTCAATAATTTTTCCACTAATAATCATCAGTATTCAGGAGTGCCCTCAAAGCTTCTCCTGCTGAGATTAGTCCTTAATTCCTGGAGACCCCAAGGCATTGCTGGAGGGCTGGCCACACTTACTTGGAGGAGATATGTTGGGGAGGACGAAGGAGCATCTTTCCCTGTGCACCTCTTCTCCTTTAAAGAAGCAGCTGGTTTGCCTTCCTAGTTTCTGACCAATCAGATGAACTGACCCATTGTTTCCTTGTTTTCTTATCTCTACCCATATTGCTAATCCATCAGTTTATTTCTTGAACTGTTTAGTTTCCAAGCGCTGACTCATTCTCTTGTTTTTATTATCTGCCCTGTCTCCGTGACTGTGTTTTACTACAATTACAGGTGAGGGATTTCATTTGTGTTCTGAATCCTCAGGTGCATCAGCTTACTGCCTGTGACTTCCCTCTCGGCTATGAATTTGGCAGGCTGCCATAGGTGTTAAGGACCTGGTATTGTTGAACGTGTGCCACTGACGTAAACTGTCAGCTTCAGATTACATTTTTTGCTCTAATTACAATCGAGCCTATGCAATGACAATTTATAACTCATTTGTTAATAAAGGCTGAGGTTAAGTCTTGTAAAATCAGCTTGAATTGGAGGCTGACTCAGGCAATGTCAAGTTTCGAGCCGCCGGTTTCATACTATTTCCACCCCCACCCCCAACTTTCTTTTTATTTGTTCATTTACTGTATGTGAAGTTCTCTGGCTAGGCCAGCATTTATTACCCATCCTTAATTGCCCTTGAGAAGGTTGTGGTGAACCACCATCTTGAACCGCTGTTATGTAGGTACATCCACAGTGCTCTTAGGGAGGGAGCTCCAGGATTTTGACCCAGCAACAGTGAAGGAAGGTTGATATATTTCCAAGTCAGGATAGTGAGCGACTTAGAGGGGAACTTGCAGGTGGTGGTGTTCCCATGTGTCTGCTGCTCTTGTCCTTCTAGATGGTAGAGGTCACAGGTTTGGAAAGGGCTGTTGAGGAAGCCTTGGTGAATTGCTGCAATGCATCATGTAGGTGGTACCAACACACCTTAAAAGTTTTTTAGAGCGTGCGAGGGATTTATTGAAGTTTGCAGCCCCTTTTTTTTAATACAGCTGCACGTGCATGGCATCTTAGGGAGGCTCAGCTTGTGCACAGCCTGGAGGGGGACCTAGGGGTTGCTGTGCAGTTTATGGGCACACAGAGCTGTCATGGTGTGCTGGTGGTGGAGGGAGTGAATGCTTAAGCTGGTCAATCAAGCGGGCTGCTTTTTCTTGGATGGTGTCCAGCTTCTTGAGTGTTGTTGAAGCTGCACTTATCCAGGCAAGTGGGGAGTATTCCATCACAGTCCTGACTTGTGCCTTGTAGATGGTGGACAGGCTTTGGGGAGTCAGGAGGGGAGCTACTCACCGCAGGATTCTGAAGCCTCTCACATGCCCTTGTAGCCACAGTATATATTTTATAAATTTCTGGTCAGTGATAATCCCTAGGATGTTGATGCTAGAGAATTCTGTGATGGTAATGCCATTGAATGTTTAAAAGGAGGCAATTTTTAAAATTTACTCTTTCATGAATTGCTGGCATCGCGGGCTCGGCCAGCATTTGCTGCTCATCCCTAGTGATGACACTCTTCCTTGTTGGAGATGGCCAATGCCTGGCACTTGATTGATGATCCTTAATTTCCTCATCAGCTTTTGGAAGCATTTGGATCTACATTTAGAACAGGGCAATATCCCTAGTATGTCAAGTGGCCTGCTGGAGTTGGGAAATTCCAATCCACCCTCTTTTTTTATTCTTGCCTGTGCCTTCAATAAAAATGAACCAGCAGCTTCTGAGTTTTGATTGGACTAACAAATATGGGCTAAAAGCAAAATACTGCACGCTCCGGAAATCCAAAATAAACCAGAAAATGCTGGAAAAACTAATGAGGCCTGCATCATCTGTGGAGAGATGAGTTAGCGTTCTGAGTCCATTTGACTCTTCTGCAGAGCTGAAATCTGTTTAACTCTGCCCTAAATAAATTCAATAGCTTGTATCAAACTCCCTCTATTACATCACTGGAGAACCTGCCCTTGCATTGTTTGCCTGTTATTTTGAGAATTTTAATGAGATGACCATTTGACTGGCTCAACAATCCCCAATATATTTACATGGCTTTTTTTTAAACTTAGGAAGCAGCAAAGCACTATACTCTTTCATGAATTGCTGGCATCGCGGGCTCGGCGATGAGTACTGAGCCAAAGATAGGTTGAGCAAAAGGCTGGTCAACGAGGTGGGTTTTGAGAAGGGTCTTATCGGAGGAGAGAGAGAGGTGGGGAGGGGTGTTTGGGGAGGGAAATCCAGAAATTGGGACCTAGGTGATTGAAGGCACGATAACCATCAGGGCAAAAGGAAGAGACAGGAATGCACAAGATTTGTCAGTCATTGGGGTAGAGAGTTTAGGGGTTGTAAGGGATTTAGGGACATTGGATGGTACAGGCCTGGAGAAGGTTATGAATGTAGAGGAAGGAGAAGGTCAGGAAGAGATTTTAACAAAATCCTGACGATTGTAAATTGAGGCATTACCTCCTCATTCTCACTGGGCAGAAAATCTGTTAAAAAACCTTAAAACAAAAACAGAATTACCTGGAAAAACTCAGCAGGTCTGGCAGCATCGGCGGAGAAGGAAAAACCTCCCCTGGGACTGATCTCGTGCTAGCCCAATCATTGCTTCATTGTTACTATCCTGCTGCATTTTGTCTTTAGTTTGAAACCAATTTTCTTCCTTTGCCTCTTTCTCCTGTCATGTCACATCATCACGGTATGTTGTAGCAGAGAAACAGACTATTCAGCCTACTGTGCTGTCACTTCTCTTCATATGAGCCACTTAATCCAATCTCACTCTGAGGCTCAGTTCCTTGTATTCTTTAATATTCCTCTTTTTCCCTTATTCATGCCCTCATTACCTCCAGACTTGACTATTCCAATGTGCTCCTGCCTGGACTCCCACATTCTGTGTAAACCTGAGGTTATCTAAAACTCTGCTGCCTGTGTTTGAACTCTCAGTGAGTCTGCTTCCCATATTAATCTGTGCCCACTGACCTACACTGGCTCCTGGTCAAGCAATGTCTTGACTTTAAAATTCCCATCTTTGTTTGCAAATCCGGCCATGGCCCTCACCCATCCCTATCTCTAATCCCCAGCCCAATGACTCTCCGAAATATCTGCGCTCCTCTAATTCTTTTCTCCTATACATTCCCAATCACAATTGCTCCAATGTTGGTGGCCATGCCTTCAGATGCATAACCTCCAAGCTCTGGAATTTCCTCTCTAAATCTCTCTGCCTCTCTGCCTCTTTTTCCTCCTTTAAGACACTTTTTAAAACCTACCTCTTTGACCAAACCTTTGGGCATCTGACCTACTATCTCCTTATGTGTCTCAGCGTCTTACTTTTTTTTACAATGCTCCTGTGAAGCACCTTAGGATGTTTCATTAGTTTAAAGGTGCTATATAAATATAAGTTACTGCTTTTCAAGCAATTGTCTAATTTTCCCTTTTAAATAAAGTGGACCTTGCTGATTAAGTTGACTATTCAACATTCTAACAGCACCAACAGTGAAACAATATTTTTGACCACCCTCACCTTTAATTCTTTTTGTGATTTCTCATATTTGTTCCTTTTGTTTTGCCCCAAGATGAGATCAAGCCACAGTTGATCTCACAACCTCTTTTCAATCTTAAATGTTTCTATCAGGTTAACCTTCAGCTTCTTGGTTTCAGGGAAATGAACCCTCTAGGTTCTCGAAACTCTCTTCAGAATTGTGACCTTTCACCTTTGCTACAATGGGCATTTCCCTTGATTTCACATTCTCCCGATGATGCAGTCCCTAAACTATACACAATGCATTCAACCAACGTTTTGCAGATGTTCAGTTTCAACTTCTTAATCATGTCTGGACCAGTTTTTTGAAAGAGTTATCCAGTTAATGCCCGCCCTCTGCTCTTTTCCCATTATAATTGCCTTTTGAAAGTTATTATTGAACCTGCTTCCTTTCAGGCCGCATGTTCCAAACTCGAACAACTTGCTGCATAAAAATTGTTATCCTCGAGTCACCATTGGTTCTTTTGACAATCACCCTAAATCTGTCTCCTCTGCTTACTGACTCTTCTGTCAGCGGAAACAGTCTCCCTTTGGGGAGGACAGTCCCCTCTCAGGGCAGGTGGGCCTGGGAGCCATTTCACGCTGGCTGGCCAACGAGCAACCAGCCCGGGTGAAACGCGGGCTTGAGAGCCTCAACGCAGCCGGAGTGGGGGTGGGAGGAGCGCGAGCACTGAAGTTTGCGCATATGCAGGGCTGCGCTCACTGCAAGCTCCCTGATGGCACAGAGCTACCTCAGGGAGCTGAAGGTTTTTAAAAACAAAGTTACAGGTGTTAAAAATCCAGAAAAACCGTCCTCGCCGCGGACTCACGCGCCTTTACATGGTGATTATTAAAATCCTGCCCAGACATTTTTATTTTTTTTAAAACTTAGTTACGGAAACCTCATGCTGCCTGTGGGTGAGGTTTCGAAAGAAATGCAAAGGCCGCTTGGCTTAATCACCCGCCCGCCAACCGTAAGGCTGGACGGGCAGTGAGAAATTCAACTTAATTACCAGCTTAAGGGCCTGAATAGGCCTCTTAATCGTTGGCAGTCGTGCTGCCGACTCTCGCGTGCTCCCACTGATGTCAGCGGGTGCTGTTTCACACCCGGGCGTGTCGGGCGTGCACTCGCACGCTGAGCTGAAAATCCAGGCCTTTGTTTACTCTATCAAAGCCCATCAAGACTTTGAGCAGCTGCATCAAATCTCCATCCCTGCTCTGAGGAGAACAACCCCAGCTTCTCCAGTCTCTCCATGTAACTGAAGTCCCTCATCAGTGGAACATTCCAGTACTTTTTTTTCTGCACCTTCTAAGGCCTTCATTGTTCCCAACATATGGTCCCTAGGGGCCACAATGTTGCAGCTGTAGCCTAACCAATGATTCATAAATAAAAACAGAATTACCTGGAAAAAGTCAGCAGGTCTGGCAGCATCGGCGGAGAAGAAAAGAGTTGACGTTTCGAGTCCTCATGACCCTTCGACAGAACTTGAATTCACTCAAATTCTGTCGAAGGGTCATGAGGACTCGAAATGTCAACTCTTTTCTTCTCCGCCGATGCTGCCAGACCTGCTGAGTTTTTCCAGGTAATTCTGTTTTTGTTTTGGATTTCCAGCATCCGCAGTTTTTTTGTTTTTATCTAATGATTCATAAATGTTTGGCGTAACTTCCTTGCCTTTGTACTCTCCAATCCTGTTTATAAAGCCCAGGGTCCCACCTGCCTTTTTATCAGCCTTTTCAGCATGTCCTGTCACCTTCAAAGACTTGTCTACATACCTCTCTGGGTCTATCTGCTTCTGCACCCCCTTCAAAATTGTACCCTTCATCTTATATTATCTCCAAAATGGAACACTTTGCACTTTACTGCATTAAATTTCATTTGCTGTCTGTCTGTCTATTCCACCAACCTGACTGTGCCCTCCTTGAACCCTACCACTATCCTCATTTTTCACTACGTTCCTGAGTTTCATGTCACCTGCAAACTCTGCATTAATGCATTATACACCCAAGTTCAGATTGTTAATATATATGGAAAAGAGCATCGATCCTAATGCTGATTGTTAGGGGACAAGTACATCACCCTCAAGACAGAAAAACAATTGTTCCTCCACAACGCTTTGATTTCTGACCATTAGCTAACTTCATAGCCATGCTGTTTCTGTCCCTTCAATCCCTCGGACTTCAATTGCTTTTATCTTCTGTGCCTCTAGATACCAATCAAAGGATTCCATTTGTTTTTTTTATGTTCCTACCTATTTGCACGGTCACTTTTAAAGATCTATATATATTTTATAGATGGATGGAACTTGCATTGAAGCAGGGCCTTCTCATGACCTCAGGACATCCCAAAGCGCTTCTCAGCCAATGAAGTACTTTTTGAACTGTAGCCCCCCCCCCACCCCCGCCGTTGTAATGTAGGAAACATGGCAGCCAATTTGCACACAGCAAGATCCCACATGCAACACTGGCATAGTATAGACTAAGGCTCTTCTATTCATTCAAAAATGTACAATTTAAAATATATTTCTTCCCTTGACTTTAACTATTCCTTCCATATTTTTGTACAGTAGTTCGGCAAGTCAAAAATAGAACATGTTTTTAGAACTGTCCTCCCTTTGTCACCCTTTGTCTGCTTTTGTCTGTTGGTAGCTTTGTTTCCTGGTGCAACAGCTCTCCATGTTACATGTTTAAAGATGGATACAGGGCTGTGCAATCCTTAGTGATCCTGTTCTGAGTTTGATCTTAACAGCAGCATTTTCCACCCCAACTGTCTTATTTCATTGTCAGTGATTTTTCCTCTGTTTTGTTCTCTAATTTGGCCGGCTGTTTTTTTGTTCTTCTTTTCCAGACTGTTGTAGGGTGCATCGGAAGGGCCAGGGGTCAAGTGGTTCATTCTCACCATTGGGAACAGTGATGTGGGTTTGGGGTACGTTTTGGGGGAGTGGTCGGACGGGGCAAGGCGCAGGTGTCAACAGAGATGCAGAATCTTAGAAAGGAACCTTACACTCAGAAAACAGATATCCCGTTAGTTGGACGACGAGCACAGATACTACAGACTGGGCTAGGGTTGCCAACTTTGTTTAGTCATATTCCTGGAGCTGTCACATGATATTCTGCCCCCACACTCTTGCTATTGGCCGCACAACATGCTCCATACTGATACTTAGGATCAAAAAATCTCATCTCAGACAACAAATCTATTGGTTGGGATCCCTGTCCATGCTGTCAGACACTTCACTGCCCAATGAGATGATTCTTGACTGTCAGTCAGGAACAGCCGTTTATTTTTCCCATGTCAAATATTTTTAGAACTAATAAACAAAAGTACTTGTTGCGTCAATACATGGTTGTTTTTATGCCCCTATGGTTGTTCTCCTGGGGTAGTCACTGACAGTAGTGCCTTAAAATTAATCTTCAATTGCATGGATGAGCCACGTAAATACTCGGATTGGACGCTGCATTCATTGTGCTTTCTTCCCCAGTTTATCTGCTGTAAATCTGGAGCATAATGTAGAAAAATGTGAAGTTGTTCACTTTGGCAGGAAGAATAAAAAAGCAGGGTATTTACTTAAATGGAGAATGGCTACAGAATCCTGAGGTGCAGAGGGATCTAGGTGTTCTAGTGCATGAGTCACATAAAGTTAGTATGCAGGTACAGCAAGTAATTAAGAATGCTAATGGAGTGCTGTCCTTAATTATGGGAGGAATTGAACATAAAAGTAAGGATGTTATGCTTCAGTTAAGGCATTGGTGAGACCCCATCTCAAATACTGTGCAGTTTTCATCCCCATGTTTAAGGAAGGATGTAACGTGTTGGAGGTGGTTCAGTGGAGGTTTACTAGATTGATATCTGGAATGAGCTTATCTTATAAGGATAAGTTTGACAGGCTGGGCTCATTACCACTGGAGTGAAGAAGGGTGAGGGGTGACTTGATTGAAGTATTTAAGATCCTGAACGGCCTTGGCAAGGTGGATGTGGAAAGGATGTTTCCCCTCGCAGGTGAGTCCAGAACCAGGGGGCACTATTTTAAAATGAGGCATCACCCTTTTAGGACGGAGATGAGAATTTTTTCCTGAGGGTTGTGCAACTTTGGAACTCCCGAGCTCAGCGTCATTTTTGAGGCAGAGGTAAATAGATTCTTGTTAGGCAAGGGAATCAAAGGTTGTTGGAAATGTGGAACTTGAAACACAAACAGATCAGCCATGATCTTATTGAATGGTGGAGCAGGCTTGATGGGCCGAATGGCCTACTTCTGCTCCGATTTTGTATGTTCACATATGTTCACATAAGTCCTGGAGACTCTAGTGCAGTCCTGGAGTGTTGGTAACCTTTGGTGGTTTCAGCTGAAGTGCACCAAAAGAGTTTGTGTTTGGATTGCTCCTAAACTGCATTCTGGTCACGTTGTGATATAAACTGAGCTAGTTCAGACCCAAACCCATTTGCACCGTTTTAACAATGACTGCCCTGCTCTTGTTCACAAACAAGAGGAAAGCTGAAATTCATCATCCTTTTGTCCCTAATCCAAGTACAGGCAGGTGAAGCTGCAGGGTGATATGTTGTACGGGTGTGAAAGAGTATTCAACTCATTTGTTGCTTTCTCCATTTGCAGTTGATTTTGGTTTGTGTGAACTATAGTCGATTTTTTATGAAAGCAATTCTCAACGTTTTACTAAAAATATAAACTAGAGCTGTCTGATATTTTACTCTTCACCGCACTTGCTAATAGCTTTTGTTTCGTCAAGTTAAATTCTGCTGCTTGGGAACTTCTATACCCTTTGCTTTATTATTTCAACTGCACCACCACACCACCCCCCCACCCCCCTCCCCCATCCTGCTCCATTCTTCATATCTACTCTTGCTGAGCTCAAGGTTCATGGAAGCTGTGCTCTGTTTGGTAGCTTGTCCAAATGACCATTCTGTGCCAACTTCAATGAGAGTTCACAGAGTTGAGCCCTTATTCACTCTCAGTGCTTCAGGCTTTCCAGTGGAAGCGGTGATGAAGACTCAGGAGAGTGGGGAACCTGGAGGATTTCACATAATCACAGAATTGTTGTGGTGTAGAAGGAGGCCATTCAGCCCATCATGTCTGCACCGGTTCTCTGAGCATTTTAACTTAGTGCCAATCTCCTGCCTTTTCCCTGTCACCCTGCACATTGTTTCTATTTAAATAATCATGCAATGCCCTCTTGAATGCCTCAATTGAACCTCCCTCCACCACACTTCCAGGCTGGACATTCCAGACTCAAACCACTCACTGTGTGAGACAGTTTTTCCTCACCTCGCATTTGCTTCTTTTGCAAAACACTTTAGAACTGTGCCCTCTGGTTCTCGATCCGTTGACGAGTGGGAACAGTTTCTCCCTATCTACTCTGTCCAGACCCTTCATGATTTTGAAAATTTCTACCAAGCCTCCTCTTAGCCTTCTCCTCGCTAAGGAAAACAGTCCCAGCTTCTCCAATCTTTCCTCATAACTGAAGTGTCTCCTCCGTGGTGAGATTGGCAATGTAGTAATTGTAGCTTTAAGAAATGTAGTACCTTTAAGACTTATTGTGTTGTATAGTATCACATGACAGTGTGAACGAATCAGCTTTAAGCGCAGGGAACCTTAAAGTGGGAGTTCTTCTTCCAGTGTGGACCCTGATAGAAGCATGTAACTGCTGTTGCAGTTTGTAAATAAAGTTGTGTTTCGAATGAGAAAACTGGAAAATCAAGTCCGTAACAGGAAAGATTTTCTTCCTTCCAGCACAAAAGCATTGTACCCCAGTGGCAACATCCTCATTGCAGTTTGGATCATTGACAACCAACTCAGTCCAGAGTGAAGCTGGAACTGTGGGGATCTTCCAGTTCATTATGACTCTGATTGACTCATTAACCAGTTAAATGATGCTCTGTTTATTTTTTGCCTATTGTTTCAGATGAGCCCTTTTTGTTGCCAAGTGCTACTTTTCTTAATGCAAATAGCATAGAGGCATTTAAGGGGAAGCTGGATAAATACATGAGGGAGAAAGGATTAGGAGGATGAGCTGATTGGATAAGATGAAGTCGGGTGGGTGGAACTGGTGTGGAGCATAAACACTAGCACAGAATGGTTGAGTAGGATTGCCTCTTTCTGTGCTGTACCTTGATGTAAATGCCATTGCTTTGCACACTGATACTGTTCAGCTTTTCTTTTGAATTACATTCCACCCAGCTTGAGTTGAAACACCAGCTGACACAGGTTTACCATCTTCGTACCTCTAATGAATGATTCCCCACTCACTTTTACAAACAATGGCAGTAAGGGGAAGATTTCAGCATCCTCTGGTGGAAAGGGAAAGTCCAGCAGAGGTGTTATATTGGCAGGAACTCAAGTATTGGTCATTGCCACACTTGTTGCTTTCACTGTTTTTAAAAAAAAATATTCATGGGATGTGGGCATCACTGGTTAGGCCAGCATTTATTGCCCATCCCTAGTTGCCCTCATTCAGGTGGCATTTTTTAAGAGTCAACCACATTGCTTTGATCTGGAGTCACATGTAGGCCAGACCAGGTGACGACTGCAGATTTCCTTCCCTAAAGGATGTTAATGAACAAGATGGGTTTTTAAGGCAATCAACAATGGTTTCATGATGGAGCATGAAGTAGCCATTGTTTGGTAAATAATGTTACTTTATGCTCCATCATCCCTATATCCACCATTGATCATCATATAGCCAACACTTCTCCAACAACGACATTTATATATAGGGTGTTTATTGTAAAAAGCCCCAGGGCACTTCACAGGAAAAATCACATAAAATTGATACAGAATCACAAGTGATATTAGGACAGATGATAAAATCTTGGTCAAAGAGGTAGCCCCTCACCTCCAACAAATTTCTTCCTCTCTTTGTCCTGCCTGATTTATTACAATCGAAGATTGAGCATGCTCCATCCAAACACATACCACATGTAGAAAGATTTCAGATCTACCCATGACAATGTTGAGTATTTCTCACATTTAAAGTCGACATGGTATAAGCACTTTTCCCAGTTACACTTTGAACGATGTTCTATACTTTCCCCTCATTCAAAACGCAAACTACGTGTGACATTGAAACCAACAATTTAGAGAGAGCTGTGTTTAGAAATGAGGTGTGTGTGTGTGTGTGTGTGTGTGTGTGTGTGTGTGCGGGGGGTGTGGTGTGTGTGCGGGGGTGTGTGTATGTGTGTGTGTGTGTGTGCGGGGGGTGTGGTGTGTGTGTGCGGGGGTTGTGTGTGTGTGTGTGTGTGTGTGGGGCTGGGGGTGTGTGTGGGGGCGTGGGGGTGTTTCTTGTGTGGGGATGTGTGTTTGTGGGGGTGGGGTGTGTGTGTGTGGGAGGTGGGGGGTGTGTATGGGGATGGGTGTGTGGGGGTGGGGGGGTGTGTTGTGTGTGGGTGTGTGTGTGTGTGGGAGTGTGTAGGTGTGTGTGTGTGTGTGTGGGGTGTGTTGTGTGTGTGGGGGAGTGTGTGTTGTGTGGGGGAGGTGTGTGTTGTGTTTGTACATGGGGTGGGTGTGTGTGTGTGTTGGGGGTGTGTGTGTGAGGTGGGGTGTGTGTGGGGAGTGTGTGTTGTATGGGGGATGTGTGTGTAGTGTGTGTGTGTGTGTGTTGTGTGGGGAGTGTGTGTTGTGTGGGGGGTGTGTGTCGTGTTTGTGTGTGTGTGGGGTGTGTGTGTGTGTGGTGTGTGTGTGTGTGTGTGTTGTGTGGGGAGTGTGTGTTGTGTCGGGGGTGTGTGTGTTGTGTTTGTGTGTGTGTGGGGTGGGTGTGTGTGTGTGTGGGGGGGGTGTGTGTTGTATTTCTGTGTGTGTGGGGTGGGTGTGTGTGTGGTGGGTGGGGTGTGTGGGGTGTGTGTGTGTGTGCAGTTTATTCAAATCTAGATGTGGACTTGTGCCATCGAGCAGGAACAGACCTTCCTACATTCCTCCAGCGTTGTCAGAGCAACGTAAAATATTGAAGCTGTACTGTCAGCACGTTATTCACCATCTTATTCCCTTCCTATCCCTTCTAAACTTGGCAACTAATGAGATTCATAACTCTTCCTTGCTACTGGTCTCCCTATCCTACATTCCAATTAAAAGGACAGGTCATCAAGGGCTTGGTCAAAGGAGCCACTTTTGAGGAGGAGAAAGAGAGGCAGAAAGGTTTAGGGATTTAGGAGTTCCAGAGTTTCTGGCCCAGGCAGCTGAAGGTTTGGCCACGAGTGGTGGAGCAATGGTGGAGGGAACGTGCAGGAGAGCAGAATTGGAGGAAAGTCGATAACTGAAAGTACCCATAACTGATAAGTATATTCAGCTGCTCTTAAAAACAAAACGTCTGTGCTATTCTTAACAGTAGCTCAACATAAAATATTGTGTTGCTCTGATTGGTCTCTTTACCCAACTGCTGTGCGAAGATAGACCCATAACTCCTTTAATTAGAGAATGCAACTGAAATAAGGACCAGTCTGATAGGTGACCAGAGCCAAGGGGCAGGAGTTTTGGCCCCGTGGGCAGGAGCGTGCCCGGCCTGCTCGAGGGTGAAACGAGATGAATCGACGTTGGCCGAGTGTTCGGATGTCAACGCGCGGTCACATGACAGTTCGGTCGGTGGGTGCGCACTGGACAATTAAAAGGCCGTCAAGGCCTTGAAGTTATCAGTTAAGGTCAATTTTTCACTAGCTGTCCAACCTAACGGTGGGCGGGCAGGTGAAAAAGCCAAGCGGCCTTTGCGGTTTTTTTTTGGAAACCTCATCTGCAGGCGGGATGAAGTTCCCAAAAGCTGAGAAAAATAAAATTAACGCTTTGGTTTTACATTAATAACCTGTCCCTGCTCACCTGACAGTCACCTGATCAAATGGTGTGACAGGTGAGCTGTGAGCTTTCAGCAGTCGCTCTTCCCATTTTCTCTGATCTGAGTAAGAAAATCAATGTGCTGAACTTATATTTGCAGAATTAGGGAGCTGGTTGGCTGCTGGTTTCTGTCGTTATTTTATTTCAATACTGGTTTTAACACCCTCTCCGCACTGTTTTAGGCACACAGGTTTGAGTTGGCCTTTAGCTCACTGCATTATTTCTTCATTCATTCACGAGATGTGGGCTTCGCTGGCTGGGTCATCATTTATTGCCCATCCCTAGTTGCCCTTGAGAAGGTGGTGGTGAGCTGCCTTCTTGAACTGCTGCAGTCCATGTGGTGTAGGTACACCCACAGTGCTGTTAGGGAGGGAGTTCCAGGATTTTGACCCAGCGACAGTGAAGGAACAGCCGATATATTTCCAAGTCAGGATGGTGAGTGACTTGGAGGGGAACTTCCAGGTGGTGGTGTTCCCATCTATCTGCTGCCCCTGTCCTTCTGGATGGTAGCGGTCGTGGGTTTGGAGAATACTGTCAACTGCCTCAGAATAGTACAGCAGGAATTTAACACTGTTAGGCTTTAAAACGACCACACTGAGGAAGTTTGACCCTCCTCGGGTTTTGGTGAAGTACATCTGTAACATTTTTCACACTGCACTCAATTTCACTGGGAGAAAGCACCTGGCTACACGAGTTATAGATTATTGATGAAGCTGTAATTTTGAGGTGGTCAGCTAAGAGCAATCAGCATTGTCTATGTCCATGTGTGTGGAGTGGGGGGGGGTGGGGGGTGGGGGGCTTTGGGGACATTCCACTCTGGGCTCTCATCTTGACACTGGTGGATGACGATGGGACACCTAGGGGAACGTGTGTGTGTGTGTGTGTGTGTGTGTGTGTGTGTGTGTGTATGTGTGTGCGTGTGTGTGTGTGTGTGTACGTGTGCGTGTGTGTGTGTGTGTGTGTGTACGTGTGCGTGCGTGCGTGTGTGTGTGTGTTGTATCTCCGGTATGGGGGTGCTGGGGTTCCGGCGCAATTACATCCAGTATCATCCCATGGTTTATGTACGACTTTTCCCAGTCCCCCTGCAGTTACATTTTCGAAATGTCACCCTGCTGTCTAAAGACTGTTTTAGACATGTTACATGTCCTCCAATCTCCACATAATCTGACTATAGGCTGAAGGAATCGTTGCGGATACGCTTATGTATTGGTGCCGACTGTTGAGTCGCGCCACTGGATAGAATGTTGGACGCTGGAATGTTTTTTTTTTGAAAGCCATGGTGGGGACAATGAGGGCTGATTACAGAAATTGCAGTGTTGCAGCCAGGGAGAGCAGGAAGGAGTGAATGGGCTCTCTTGTCATCACATGGCTTACGTTTCAGACCATGGCAGGTTGCCAAGTCTAACACAGGGTCACCCAGTAAGCTATCAATGAAAAGGAGGAGGTGGGGAAGAGAAGCGAGAGGAATTAAGAATGAATTTGCTCCTGAATGGAAGATTTGCAATAAACAGCTCCCCCTGTGGTTAGGTTAGTAATGGCACTGTAAGATAAACTACAACACCACAAACTCTGCTTCCTTAAGTCAGGGTTGAGTTGGCTGGTCTCAAGCAGTGAGATACGACGATTATTGTTCAGTTAACAATAGCAGCAACATGTTTGAACAAAGGAAAGTTACCATCGAAGGCCTCAAAGACAGCCCTTCTCATTCAGGGTCTCATTGCCAACGTTTCAGCCACCAGCAGCCACAGTGTGCCCACAATGCCTGGTAGATCCTAAAGTCCCCCATGAGGACCCGCCAAGAGGTCATTGGTTTAACAGGAAACATCATGACTGGTTTGACGAAAGCAGAGCGTAAGTGCAGAGTTCTTGCAGCATGCAAACCTCATCACACCTCAAGAACAAAGCGGCAGTCCCATAGGTTCCTGAAGGAAAGGATACAGAACACAACCTGTGAGGTGAAGAACAAATGGTGGGTAGAAAGAGCACGGGAGAACTCGCAGACATCAATGATGTGCGGTTTCTTGAGTGCTGTCAAGATGATCTATGGCCACAGCATCCAAGGGCCCACCCCACAGAGAGTCAAGCATGGAGGGGAGCTCATCAAAGACAGGGACATTTTGCAGAAATCCTCAACCGAGAGCCTGCCTTTGACTTGAACACTCTCAATTCCATTCCTCAGTACCCCATCTGGCTCAATCGTGTGGAGTAGAAAGAGAATTGTGACAGATTTCTGAGAGCAGCGAAATTTGAGGAGGATACTCCATAAGCCTTCATAGTTGACAGAGTCAAAGGCTCTCATGTGGTGAAAAAAAGGTCATGTACGGTGATTGGTGCTGTTCCTTATATTTTTCTCGGATTTGACGCGCAGTGAAGATCAAGTCTGTGGTGCCTCTCAGTGGGCGAAGACCACACTGTGACCCTGGAAGGAGTTACTCAGCCACTGGGAAGAGGAACTTAAGGAGGATCCTTGCATTGATCTTCCCTGTGACAGAAAGCGCAAACTCTTAGCAGAATGGAAACTTCACCACCCCTCATGAGAAAAGCAGCAGTCATAATGGTGTTTGAATGGCACCACCCCAGCCCAGAGCAAAGTCAAAAAAGTCACTTGACAGCTGGAGAACAACAGAGCAGCTGGGGCAGATGGAATCCACATTGAAACTCTGCAGAGATACACTCCTGACATGGCTGCAAAACTTTGTATCTCTCATCTGGGAAAAGGAGTGCATGCCAGAGGATCTCAGGGAAGATGTGATCTTGAATATATTTAAGGTTGATTGCAGTAACTGCATTGAGTCTCCCTGCTGTCTACGGAGTATCCTCCTCAAATCTGGCTGCCCTCAGAACTTAGTCACCATCCTCCACCTATTCCGTGATGATGTGCAATCCCTGATCCTCACTAATGGAACTGCCACCAACCCTATCTCAATGAATTCTGGGCTGCATTATGACACCAGCTTTCTTCGTCTTCCTCACCACAATACTGCACCTCCCCTCCAGCAAAATTACCCACTGGTGTGCAGATAATTTTAATAAAACGAGGGAAAATGTTCAACCTATGCTGCCTTCAATCCAAAACCACCCCAACCGCAGTCTTGAGCTTCAGAATGCAGATGGCCCTTGTGCGTGTGCTCACTCAGAAACTGAGCTCCAGGTCATTGTAGACTCCTTCTCCGAAGTATATGAAAAAAGGGGTCTTTCACTAAACACCCAGAATACTGAGGCCCTTCTCCAACCAGCTCCCATAGAAAAACACCTCTCCCCATCGATTAAGATCAATGGCAAAACCCTGAAAAACCTTGGGAGCCTCCTCTCAACGAAGGTAGGCATAGGCAACAAAACTCATCATCAGCTCCAATGTGCCAGTTCAGCCTTTGGCTGACTGAGGAAAAGAGGAGTTGAGGACCAGGATCTAAGGTCATGGCTTACCAGGAAACAGTGATCCCTGTGCTCCTAAATGCTTCGGAGACACGGACAACCTACAGCAGGCACCTCAAAGCACTGGAGAAAGTGGCACCTTCACTAGATCCTCCAAATCTGGTGGTCAGAAAGATGGTTCAACAGTTCTCCCAATCCAACATGCCCAGCATCGAGGCGCTAATCACTCAAAACCAGCACTGCTGGCGGGGGAAATATGGTTAGTAAGCCTCATGTCAGACTCCTGAAGCAACTGCTCTGCTCGGAGCTCAGTCATGGCAGGAGTCTCCCAGTAGGACAGCAGAAACACTTTAGGGATGTCCTCAAAGCATCCCTGAAGAGATCAAACATCCCCGCTGACTCATTGGAGACCCTCGCTTGTGACCAACCAAAATGGACAAGGCTAATTCGGGAAGGCACCGAACACATGGAAAGGCTTGGCTGGGAACATGCAGAGGGGATGATGAGGCTTTAGAGGGAGCACACAAACCCCCATACAGCCCATTGATGCAACCCTTCAAGCACCGTTTGCCGCAAGTGTGGCAGAGTCTGTAGATCGTGCCTTGGACTTATCAGCCACCTCAGAACCCATCAAATCAGAGCGGATGCAAGTCATCCTCAATCTCGAGGGATTGTCTCAGGAGGAGAAAGGTTGAGTTGGCTGCTCTCAAGCAGGAGGCAATGAGATGCTACAATTAGCGTTCCGCTAACAACAGGAACAATAATTTGAAGTTATATATTGTAAAATGATCCAAGGTATTTAACAGGATAATTATCAAACAATATCTGACACCAAGCAATGTAAGGAGGTATTAGGGCAAGCAACCAAGAGCTGGGTCAAAGAGGTAGGTTTTAAGAAGTGTTGAAGGAGGAGAGAGGAGAAATTTAAGGAGGTTATTCCACACTTTGGGGCTGGGACTGCTATCAGTCCTGGAGTGATGAAAATTGGGGATACTCAACCGGTCAGAGTTGTAGAAAAACAGAGACCTCAGCACTGTAGGGCTGGTTGAGGATTTCAGAAATGGAGAGGGGAAGGCATTGGAGGCATTTGACCATATTTATGAGTGCTCCTATAATAGAAAGAAGGGAAATTCACTTTTTTTTTTGCCAGATCACAATCCACTCACATTCCCACAATCCAATCACACTCCCACAATCCAATCACACTCCCACAATCCAATCACACCCCCACAATCCAATCACACCCCCACAATCCAATCAGAGAGTCAGCAAAGGGAAAAGACACACAATGGTCGTGCACTGTTTCTCGGAGCCATTGACTGCACAATATCTTTTACAACATTTCTGATCATAGAGATTTCCAAACTACACACATTTGAGCTTCACCCCCTCGAATCAGTTTAATGGTTCTCGATCATTGGAGGCTAGGCAGTTGAAAGAGTCATTAAAATATAGACGAAGGTCATTCAGCCCCTTGAGTCCATGCTGGCTCTGTTGAGCAATCCAATCAACCCCGTTCCCTCAATCTACCACGTAGCCCTGCAAATCTATTCCTCTCAGGTGCCCATCCAATTTCCTTTTGCAATCATTCATCGCTTCTTCTTCCAACACCCTCATAGATAGTGAGTTCTATAGGCAACTGCTGAGGTCGAATTCTAAATTTGTGAGTCCAAGCCCTTTCGTTGCAGAGGATTTGTTTAGTCAATCCTCATTTGAAGCTCTCACTGCATTTGCACTTCCCTGTACCCTTGATGCTCTCCCAATGTCCTAATGGGCAAATAGATTTACTTGGTGCAATAGTAAATTGTACAAGAAGATCCAGTTTTGAGTCCTTCCCTAAGCTGGGTTTGCAGTCGAGGTAGAACAGTTGGTCTCAGGGCCTCTGGTCTGGAACATTGAGTGGGGGTGCGGAGGCCGCGCTTTAATCGGAGAGAGATTTCCACTCCCTGTTGGATTCCTCCAGGGAACTAAAAATGTTTCAGCCTTTCATCAAATTGACTGATCTTCACAGGTTGACAACCTCTTCTCCG